>NW_022437153.1:29054-156110 GCF_009761245.1 Sapajus apella
AAAAAAAAAAAAAAAAAAAAAAGAAAGAGATGAGATGATCAGCAAATGGGCCGGTGAAGCTGGTGCCCGTGTGACTGTGTGACTAATACAGAGAAGATGAGAAGAGGCTGTGAGAGGGGAAGGGGGAAAGTTATGCCCAACAGACTGGAAACAGATGATAGGAATGGGGGAGCCTGTCTTTCTTGCCTGCTGTTAGTACTGTCCACAATAGCTGTGTGCCCCTGGTTTCCTTCTCCGGAAGCTTGCCCAATCAATACTTTGAGGAAAGTCTTCCACCGTTATTAACAAAGCCTTCCATGGAAGTTCCTCTTTGGAAGGCAGATTTAAGGAGAACTTGCCCTGGCTGAAGGTAGGAGATGGGAAGGGAATCTTTAAACTCCTGCTCATTTCCCTAACTTTCAGGCATTTCTACAAGTTTAAGAACTAATGGAAGAGGGAAGCCAGGTATTTTCCAGCAAGAAAAATGTGCCCTGAAAATACCACTGACCTACTGATAGCATAGGATGGTAACATACACACTGCCCTCCTCCTGTTACCAAACAGACATCAGCCATCGCTACTCAGTTGGACAACTCTCCAGGCTGGCATTACCATCAGTAGGCGCTGGTATCAGAAAGGAAACCGTGTCACCTTCTAAGCCCTGACCTCCATCTCTGCTGAATCCCAGCTCACAGCTGGGCTGTGCAATGTGCAGGGCACTCTCACCTTAAGAAGGAGATCCTCAAGATTGTAAGCCATGATGCCCTTCCTCACGCTTCGATCTGCAGTGCTTACACGGCAGGGCCGGGGCCTGGGGCCCTCGGTGCTGGACTCTGACAGCAGCTGCTGGGTCACCACAGAGGTACACACTGCCACACGCCTGGGGCAGTTGGAGCATCAGAGTGAGCTGACCACTTAGCCCAGCCCTAACCCACCACACAGGGGAGCCACCTCCCCACCCCTCCACACCGGGTTCATGATCAGCCAACCCCCCTTCACCTGCCAGTCCTGCTCTAGCCTTACTCAAAAGCCTGCCAGGGGCCAGGCACAGTGGCTAATGCCTGTAATCCCAGGACTTTGGGAGGTTGAGGCGGGTGTACCACTTGAAGTCAGGAGTTTAAGACCAGCCTGGCTAACATGGTAAAACCCCATCTCTACTAAAAATACAAAGATTAGCCAGCGTGGCGGCTCATGCCTGTAATCCCAGCTACTCCATAGGCTGGGACACAAGAATCACTTGAACCCAGGAAGCGGCAGAGGTTGCAGTGAGCGGTGATGGCGCCACTATACTCCAGCCTGGGCAACAGAGCGAGACCTTGTCTAAAAAAAAAAAAAAATGAAAGAAAAAAAAGGCTGCTAGAGCAGTGCATCTCAAACTTTGAAGGCCATGTAAGTCACCAGGAGATCTGTTCAAATGCAGATTTTAATTGAGTAGACCCGAGTGAGGCCTGAAATTCCAAATGTTTCACGAGTTCCCAAGTGATGTTTATATGCTGGTTCTCAGACCGTGAGAAGTAAGCAACAACATGATAAAAGACCCAGCCTACATTCTCCTCACCTGTAAAGTTGGATGAAGTGGGGGAAGCCTGAAGTCAATGTAAGGTATTTTTTTAACTGAAGCACTCAATTTAGAACCAAAGGAATGGAGAGGACCTGGATTTTATAGACAGGCAGTCCCATTTTAGAATCTTGGCTTTGCTGGGATTGAGAGTACCCACTGTGTGCCTCAGTTCTATCGCCTATTAATTTGGTATAATAACCCCCACTTCCCAAAATTGTTGTGAGGCTTACATGAGATCAGGAGTAAAAGCACCAAGCACAGTGTCTACTCCTTTCTATGCACGGTGTGGTGGTGGCACCCATTAATATCACCCAGGGGCTTGCCGGCAGTGCAAAATCCCAGGTCCCACTTCTGATTCCTGAATCAGAATCTGCACTTAAACAAGATCTCATGTGATCTACATACATGTTAAAGTTCGAGAAGCTCTGGCTCACAGCTCATGGGTGGCTCCCTTTCCCTTCTGCATGGCTTTCCTCACCTGGAGAGGGACTTGGGGTAGAGAAGGCTAAGGGACTTCATGGCGTATTCCATCCTTGTCAGCTGGACTGCACTGGACCTGGGAAGGAAGCAGAAACAACTCATCAGAGTGAATGAGAGGGCTCCCATCTCTCTAATTGTTAGACACGGTAAAACCCAACCCCTGTTCAGCAACCCTCTGCCCTGGTCTCCTATCCCAACTCACACACACCTCCCCGAGCCCTTCTCCTGTCCGGCCCCATGTATACCAACCAAGACCAAGCTGGAGACCCCACCCCCTCCTGACTCAGTGCTCAGGCTCAGCCTCAGCCTCACTCAGCAGCTGCTGCTCCTGCCCCAGTCCCACTCACTCCATATTTCTCAGCCCCTGGCTCTGGTCAAACTGAGCAGAGATCCCAAGTTCGGGCTGAAAAAGCCTTGCCTGATTTGTTCCTGTCCCTGGGGACAGAGTCCACTTTATGCTGGCAGGAGGTGTGTCACTCCACCTCACACTTCTAGGGACTATTCCCTCACCTCTAGTCCAGAGACCTCACAGGCAGGCAGCCAGCCCAATCTAACCCTGCTCTCTCCTATGGGTCCTTGAGCAATCCTAACCCCTTCCTGAGGCTTCCCACTGGCCAAAAGAACATTCTGTGATAATAGAGGCATGGTGTGCACATACTCTCCAATACCATTGCTACTATCCCCATGTAGCTATTGAGTACTTGAAATATAGCTAGTAGTGTGATTCAGGACCTGCCTTTTTTTTTTTTTCCCTAAGATGGGGTTTTGCCATGTTACCCAGGCTGGTCTCGAACTCCTAAGCTCAGGCAATCCACCCACCTCAGCCTCCTAAAGTGCTAGGATTACAGGTGTGAGCCACTGCGCCAGGCCTTTTGTTTGTTTGCTTGTTTGTTTAAGACAGAATTTCGTTCTTGTTGCCCAGGCTGGAGTACAAGGGCGCGATCTTGCTCATTGCAACCTCCACCTCCTGGGTTCAAGCAATTCTCCTGACTCAGCCTCCCAAGTAGCTGGGATTACAGGCACCTGCCACCACACCCAGATAATTTTTTGCGGTTTTTTGTGTGTGTGTGTGTGTGTGTTTTTCTGATATTTTTAGTAGAGATCAGGTTTCACCATGTTGGCCAGGCTGGTCTTGAACTCCTTACCTCAGGTGATCTGCCTGCCTCAGTCTCCCAAAGTGCTGAAATTACAGGTGTGAGCCACTGCACCCGGCCCAGAAGCAGTATTTTTTACTTTTTTGAATTTTCACTAATTTAAATTTAAATAGCCACCTTTCCATGTGGTTTTTGGCACCCATATTAGACCACAGGTCTAAGCAGATAGCCTTAGGCTCATCTCTCACCACTTTTTCTCCTAAATCCCTGTGCTCCAGCTCCTGAAGGTCCCAAGTCTTTGCACAGGTAGTTCCCTCCACCTTCAGTGCCTTTCTCTGATCCAGGGCAAAATGTGTGCAGCCTCGAAGCCTCAGTTTCACTGCTTTCTGCTCTTTAAAAGGAAAGCCTTCTTAGATGGCTCACGGAATTATTACCCCTTCATCTTGCCCTTCCTAGCCAAGGATGCCTCTGCGTCTGTTTCTGCTCTAGCCCTCCAGTTCCTGGGTGCCTGGCGCTGAGGTCCTCTTCCTATTCCCAACCCCCAACACAGGTAGGGCTTTGCACAGAGCAAGGGGCACAAGGAGTGGACATGGAACAAAAGCCCCCTTTTGCTAGTTGGAGACAATCACTCTCTCCTTTTAACAATTTGGGGGACTTTCCAGACCAGGTCCCACAGAGGCAGAAAGCCCTCTTCCCCACTTAGCACTACCGTAGCTCAAGTTCTAGCTACGTGGGAGGCTGAGGCAGGAGAATTCTGCTTGCCTCAGCCTTACCCACTTCCTATCCCTAGCAAAACTCTACCAAGCACTACCTCACCTGCTCTCCAGGAGCAAAGAAAAAAAAACAAAACCCCAAACCCAAAACAATAACAAACTCCTTACCTCCCCCTCACAGTCTCCTGGAAATACTGCCCTGTCCTACCCAGCCCTCCCTTCATTTATTTCCAGCCCCCAGGAAGCCCCTCCCCAGCCTTCAGCCCCAGCTGGGGAAAAGAGCGTGGGGTGAGAGCTGCAAGCCAGCCTGACTTCCAGGAAAGGCCTGAAATGAGGGGAGAAGGCACGTTTCGAAAGCTTTGGCAAAGGGGATGGCCCATGACAGGAGATCAAGTACAGAGGGCACAGAGAGCAGGCAGATGTGGGTCCCAACTCCCACCCAACTGAGAGTTGTGGTCCCAACTCCACCCCATATAAGCTTGCCTGAGCTTAGACAGGTCACCTGACAGATCACCTGAAGAGAAACTTCGCCAGTTTCTCTTCTCTGTGTATCGAGGATAATGATTCCTGTTTTATGGTGTAGTGGTGAGGATTAGTGACAATAAAAGTAAAGGGGTGGCCGGGCTCGGTGGCTCACACCTGTAATTCCAACAGTTTGGGAGGCCGAGGCAGGCAGATCACCTGAGGTCGGGAGTTTGAAACCAGCCTGACCAACATGGCAAAACCTGATCTCTACTAAAAATACAAAAAAAAAAAATTAGCTGGGCATGGTGGCAGATGCCTGTAATCCCAGCTACTTAAGAGGCTGAGGCAGGAGAATTGCTTGAACCCAGGAGGTGGAGGTTGCAGTGAGCAAGATCACGCCATTGCACTCCAGCCTGGACAACAAGAGTGAAACTCTGCCTTAAAAAAACATGTCTCTACTAAAAATACAGAATTAGCTGGGTATGGTGGCGCATGCCTGTAATCCCTACTACTCGGGAGGCTGAGGCAGGAGGATAGCTTGAACCCAATAGGCAGAGGTTGCGGTGGGCTGAGATCAAACCCCCTGTCTCTGAAAAAAAAAAAAAAAATGTAGGTTGGGCTCAGTGGCTCACGCCTATAATACCAGCACTTTGGAAGGCCAAGGCAGGTGGATCGTTTGAGGTCAGGAATTTGAGGCCAGCCTGGCCAACATGGTGAAACCTGTCTCTACTAAAAATACAAAAATTAGCCAGGTGTGGTGGCACACACCTGTAATCCCAGCCACTCAGGAGGCTGAGGCAGGAGAATCTCTTGAGCCTAGGAGGCAGAGGTTGTGGTGAGCAGAGATCTCCCCAGAGTACTCTAGTCTGGGCAACAGAGTGAGACCATGTCTCAAAAAAAAAAAAAAGTAAAGGCTTTGCAAACATAAAAACTCAATAGATCAAAGTGATTATTAGTATTACTGATAATTTTTTTATTTTTTTCTCAATTTGATAATGTATGTATTAAATCACAGCAGAGTAAGACAAGCTGAAATGTGGAGTGGTTAACAGTAATCTATGACCCAGCAGTTACACATGTGTGTGTGTGTGTGTGTGTGTGTGTGTGTGTCATATAGAGCACACCAGTTGTCCCAGCTACTCAGAAGGAGGCTGAAGCAGGAGGATCACTTGAGCCCAGGATTCAAATTTAGTCTGCGTAACATAGGGAGACCCTGTCTTTACAAAAGAAAAAAAAAACAAATGAAACCAAAACCAAACAAAATTACATATATGTACATATACACACATACATATATACACATATATATATTCAAAAGAAATGAAAATATATGTCTACACAAAAAACTTGTATGTGAATATTCATAGGATTATTCAAAATAACCAAAAGATAGAAACACATGAATGTTCAATTGATAAACGGATTTTTTAAATGTGGTGTATCCATACATGGGATATTATTTGTAAATAAAAAGGATACATGCTACCACATGGAGGAACTTTGCAAATAGTTCACAAAGTAGACAAAGACAGTCACAGGAATCATATACATAGTGTGTGATTCCATTCACGTGAAATGTCTAGAATAGGCACATCTATTAAGGCAAAATAGCTTAGTGATTGCTTAGGGCTGGGAGTAGGGGATGGGAAGGAAATGGGGAGTGGCTGCTAATTAGTACAGGGTTTCTTTTAGGGTGTTTGTTTGTTCGTTTGTTTTGAGACAGAGTCTTGCTCAGTCACCCAGGCTGGAGTGCAATGGCACGATCTCAGCTCACAGCAACCTCGGCCTCCCACAAGCACCTGCTATCATACCCAGCTAATTTTTGTATTTTTAATAGAGACAGGGGTTTCACCATGTTGGCCAGGCTAGTTTCAAACTCCTAACCTCAAGCGATCTGCCTGCCTCTGCCTCCCAAAGTGCTGGGATTACTGGCAGGAATTACCCTGCCCCGCCAGGGTTTGGTTTTTGTTTTTTTTTTTTAACCTATTAATTACAAACTATTTCAGTAGTGATGGTTGCACAACCCTGTAAATATACTGAAAATCATTGACTTGTACACTTGAGTGAGTGGTGTGAATTATATCTCAATAAAGCTGTGTTTTATAAAGACCGTTTAACCTCATCTTTCTTTTAGCACAGGGTTTTTCACATTTTGGTGCATCAGAATAACTTGGCAGGTTTGTTAAAATTCAGATTGCAGCTGGGCATGGTGGCTCACACCTGTAATCCCAGCACTTTGGGAGGCTGAGGCGGGCGGATCACGAGGTCAGGAGATGGAAACCATCCTGGCTAACACAGTGAAGCTCGATCTCTACTAAAAATACAGAAAACCAGCTGGGCCTGGTGGCACTCGCCTATAATCCCAGCTACTCGGGAGGCTGAGGCAGGAGAATCACTTGAAACCTGGGAGGCGGAGGTTGCAGTGAGCTGAGATCGCATAACTGTTACTCTAGCCTGGGCAACAGAGCGAGACTCTGTATCAAAAAAAAAAAATTCAGTTTGCTAGTCTCCACCCCAGAATTTCTCACTTAGTAAGTCTGGGGTGGTGCCGAGGAATTTGCATTACTAGAGGTTCCCAGTGATTCAGAAGCATGGCTGCTTCTGCTAGGTTTTGAGTTTTTTTGATCTTGCTCCTCTAGCTCTTTCAATTTTGACGATAGGGTGTCGGTTTTAGATCTTTCCTTGCTTCTCATGTGGGCATTTATTGCTATATATTTTCCTCTAGACACTGCTTTAAATGTTCTGGTACGTTGTGTCTTCGTTCTCGTTGGTTTTGAAGAACATCTTTATTTCTGCCTTCATTTCATTGTTTATCCAGTCAACAGTCAAGAGCCAGTTGTTCAGTTTCCATGAAGCTGTGCGGTTCTGAGATAGTTGCTGAATTCTGAGTCCTAACTTGATTGCACTGTGGTCCGAGAGACTGTTTGTTATGATTTCCATTCTTTTGCATTTACTGAGGAGTGATTCACTTCCAATTATGTGGTCAATTTTAGAGTAGGTGTGATGTGGTGCTGAGAAGAATGTATATTCTGTGGAGTTGGGGTGGAGAGTTCTGTAAATGTCTGTTAGGTTTGGTTGGTCCAGGCTTGAGTTCAAGTCCTGGATATCCTTGTTAATTTTCTGTCTCGTTGATCTGTCTAATATTGACAATGGGGTGTTAAAGTCAGCCACTATCATTGTGTGGGAGTCTAAGTCTCTTTGTGAGTCATTGAAAACTTGCTTTATGTATCTGGGTGCTCCTGTATTGGGTGCGTATATATTTAGGATCGTTAGCTCTTCTTGATGCATTGATCCTTTTACCATTATGTAATGTCCTTCTTTGTCTCTTTTGATCTTTGTTCATTTAAAGTCTATTTTATCAGAGACAAGAATTGCAACTCCTGCTTTTTTTTCGCCTTCCAATTGCTTGGTAAATCTTCCTCCATCCCTTTATTTTGAGCCTTTGTGTATCCTTGCATGTGCAATGGGTTTCCTGGATACGGCACACCGATGGGTTTTGGCTTTTGATCCAATTTGCCAGTCTGTGTCTTTTGATTGGGGCATTTAGCCCATTAACATTTAGGGTTAATATTGTTATGTGTGAATTTGATCCTGCCATTTTGATGGTAGCTGGCTGTTTTGCCCATTAGTTGATGCAGTTTCTTCATTGTGTCAATGCTCTTTACTGTTTGGTATGTTTTTGGAGTGGCTAGAACTGGTTGTTCCTTTCTATGTTTAGTGCTTCTTTCAGGAGCTCTTGTAAAGCCGGCCTGGTGGTGATGAAATCTTGGAGTAATTACTTGTTCGTAAAGGATTTTATTTCTCCTTCACTTATGAAGCTTAATGCTCAGAGAGCCCACTTTGAGAACCAGTGGGCTAGCGCTACTTGTGTGAGCTAATGTCTCTAAGCTTCAGTTTGAACCAACAACTGGGGTAAAAATAGCTCTACTGCATCTGGTTTCCATGAATGTTAAATGAGATAACCATGAAATGTACTTGCTAGAGTCTACTGCATCCTCAGAGCTCAATAAATGAAAATTATTATTTAAATCTAAATCCTTCCTTGGAGGGGTTCTCAGGCAACCATCATTCATTCATTCAGCAAATATTTATTAAGCACTTACTATATGCCAGTCCTTCTGGGGCTAAGAATACAACAGGCAACAAGACAGCTCTGTCCCACACTTCAGGAGCTGACACTCCTGAGGAAGGCGGGAACTCACACCGTGAATAAATATGCAAATAAACAAAACAATTTCAGATAATGATGTTGTGGGAAGAAAACAAAACAAGGTGATACAATAACAACCGCTGGAGAGTTAGGTTGGCCTGTGAGTTCAAGAAATGCCTCCAAGGAGGTGAGCTTTGAGCTAAATCCTGACTAAATCCTGGAGGATGATCAAGACAAAGGAAACATCAATGCAAAGAATTTGAGAGGGGAACGTGAAGAGTGAGGAGACAGGAATAAAAATAACTTAAACGTAAGGGCAGACCAAGAGCCAGGAGAAAGGTACAAGCAAAACCCTTTAGGGAAGTGGTTCTGGAGAAAGAGTCAGGGCCCCTCCCTTCGACAGTCATGCCTCAAATATTTATTACTTCACTGTGTACTTGGTGTCCCGAGACAGATAGGCCAATGGATGACTCAGGAGAGGTCTGGCCTCACAGAAAAGCAGACACAGAAAGACAAAGATAACTGCGAGCTAAAGCCAGAGAGCACTGGCCAGGGGGCAAAGGATGAACCCAAGGGCTCTTCACAGTGATTAGGAGAGGGGGATAATTTTGACTCCATTGGAATTTATCTATTCAACCAGCATTTCTTTCTTTTTTAATTTTTTTTTCTTTTTTTTTTTTTTTAGTAGAGATGGGGTTTTGCCATGTTTCCCAGGCTGGTCTCGAACTCCAGCTCAAGCGATCCTCCTGCCTCAGGCTCCCAAAGTGCTGGCATTACAGACGTTGAAATTTTACACTATGCCAGGCACTATGAGTGGCTGGGGACATGGATGACTTAGTTCTTATCTCTGCCTTTGGGAATTCACATTCTAGTGAGAAAGGCAGTGTCTGAGCATGGTTCTCAAACTCTGTAGTGCATGAAAATCATCTGGGACACCTTGGATTGGAGCAGGACTGTAGCTACGACTGAAAATTGAGAAGCCACTAAATTTAAAAATATATTCTGCATGTTACATTTATAACACCATGAAAAAAGTAAAAAGACATAAACAAGGAAAATGCTGTGTATTGAAACTAACATCACAGACAAGAAGGTCATCTCTCATTCTGTCATCCCACCTGTATCTACATATAAATTGGGAAGACTGAGCCAGCACAGTGGCCCATGCCTATGATCCTAGCACTTTGGGAGGTCGAAAAGGGAGGATCATTTGAGGCCAGGAGCTGGAGACCAACCTGGCCAACATAGCAAGACACCCCATCTCTTTAAAAAAAAAAAAAAAAAAAAAGGAAAGAAAAAAGCGGGGCATGGTGGCTCACGACTGTAATCTCAGCACTTTGGGAGGCCAAGGCAGGTGGATCATGAGGTCAGGAGTTTGAGACCAGCCTGAGCAACGTGGTGAAACTTCATCTCTACTAAAAATACAAAAATTTGTCAGGCATGGAGGTGCACACCTGTAATCCCAGCTATTCAGGAGGCTGAGGCAGGAGAATTGCTTGAACCCAGGAGGCGGAGGTTGCAGTGAGCTGAGATCATGCCACTGCACTCCAGCCTGGGCGACAGAGCAAGACTCCATCTCAAAAAAATAAATAAATAAAAAAGAAAAAGAAGAAAGAAAAAAAAGATCTACAACATAATAGAAAAATGAAAACAGTACAGGGAAATGAAATAGAAATGACCTTTAAACACATGGAAAGATGTTTAGTCACTTGCAGTAACATAAATGCATTTTAAACTACCCCTACACTGAGATGCCATTCTCTACCCATCAGACTACCAAGTTGATGCTAGGGCTGTGGGCAAACAGGGACTCAGACACATTCATACATTGCTGGTGAGAATATAATTGGTATAACCACTATGGAAGGCATTCTGGCAAGATCTATCAAAATTTCAAGCACAATATATTCTTTGATCCAGCAATACCACCACTGCGATTCCAAACTACAGATCTACTTGACCATGAGTGAAATTATGTATGTACAAGGTTATTCTCTGAAGCTATATTTGTAATAACAAAATATTAGAAACAACACAAATGTCCAACAAGAGGGGGCAGGTCAAGTAAACTATGTTCTAGTCATATGAGGGAGTGGCACTAAGAAAAAAGAGTAAATACTCTGTACTGATCTGGAGAACACATCCAAGATCTACTGTTCAGTCAAAACAAGGCAGGGGCAGGGGCAGGGGCAGGGCACAGTGGCTCACACCTGTAATCTCAGCAGTCTGTAAGGCCAAGGCAGGAGGATTGCTTGAGGCCAGGAGTTCAAGACCAGCCTGGACAACAGAGTGAGACCCTGTCTCTACAAAAAAACAAAAATTAGCTGGGTGTGGCTGCACACGTCCCAGTTACTCAGGAGGCTGAGGTGGCAGGGTCCCTTGAGCCCAGGAGTTCGAGGTTGTAGTAAGCCATGATTGCACCACTGCACTTCAGTCTGAATGACAGAGCAAGACCCTGTCTCTAAAAATATAAATAAAATAAGGCCAGGTGTGGTGGCTCATGCCTGTAATCCTAGCACTTTGGGAGGCTAAGGCAGGAGGTTTGCTTGAGGCCAAGAATTTAAGACCAGTCTGGGCAACATAGCAAGACCCCCATCTCTACAAAAAATGTAAATTAAGCCAGGCATAGTGGTGCGTGCCTGTAGTCCAAGCTACTCGCAAGGCTGAGGTTCACTTAAGCCCAGGAGGTCAAGGCTCAGTGAGCCATGATAGTACCACTGCACTCCAGCCTGGGCAACAGAGCAAGACCCTGTCTCAAAAATTAATTTAATTAAATAAAGAATAAAAATATTGTGAAAGTCCATAGCTTCCCCAGGCTGCCAAGGAAATTCACGGCACAAAAACAGCTACAAACTTCTGCTCTAAACAGCTATGCCTTTGCATTAGTGTCCTTTCTGTATGATCGTTTGTATTTGCTTTTTGAGACAGGATCTTGCTCTGTTGCCCAGGCTTGAGTGCAATGGTGTGATCATGGTTCACTGCAGCCTCAACTTGCTGGGCTAAAGTGATCCTCCCATCTCAGCCTCCTGAATAGCTGAGACTACAGACATATGCCATCCAGCCTGGCTAATTTTTTTTTTAGAGATAGGATCTTGCTATGTCACCCAGGCTGATCTCTAATTCCTGGGCTCAAGCAATCCTCCTGCCTCAGCCTTTTTAGCTAATTCCCACTCAGGCTTCAGACCTCAGCTCAGTTGCTTAAACTCCAGAGAGACTTTCCTAACCCTCCAGGTCTGGGAGAGAGGGCTTGTCTTTCCTCCCTCAGCCCACTGTGCTTTCTTCTATTTCTTAGCTTCATGGGTACAAGTGCTTCCCCCGACTGGGCTGTGATCCCTTAGGGGAAATGGACCATGTTGGCTTCTGTGTCTCCAGGTCATAGCAGAGTATCCTGGTGCATATGGATGCTCAGAGTGCATGCTTTTTTCTTTCTTTTTTTTCTTTATTCAGATAACATAACTTCTTTCTTTAAATTTATGCTTAGTATTTTGTTATTGTGGTAAAATGTACATAACATAAAACTTACTATGTGAGTCATTTTTAAGTGTACGGTTCAGTGGCATTAAGCACATACATACAGTTGTACAAATCAGCACCACCATCCATCTCCAGAACTTTTATCATCTTCCCAAACTGAAACTCTGTACACATTAAACACTAACTCCCCATTCCCTGCCCACCCCTCAAGCGTCTGGCAACTGTCATTCTACTTTATCTCTACAGATAAAGTTTATTTGGAAATAATTTTTCTTGCATGGCCTTGATGTTTTTGAGGAGTACAGTCCAGCTCTTTTCTAGACTGTCCCTCTGTCTGGATTTATGTCATTCCTTCATGATGAGATTCAGTTAGCTGTTTTTGGCAGAAACATCATAGAAGTGATGCTATGTCCTTAGTCTATTAAGAGGCACAAGATATCAGTTTATCTCATAGTTGATCAAATTAACTATTTAGTTAAGGGGGACAAGCCAGATTTCCTAATTGAGAGGTTCCCGTTTTCTCTTTGCAATGATTAAATGTGAGAAACATTTTGAGAAGGAGCCTTACTCTGTACTCTGTCCCTCAGGGTGGAGGGCAGAGGTGCAGTCTCGACTTACTGCAACCTCCACCTCCCAGGTTCAAGCAATTCTCCTGCCTCAGCCACCCAAGTAGCTGGAATTACGGGCACCCACCACCACACCCGGCTAATTTTTGTATTTTTAGTAGAGATGGGGTTTCACCATTTTGCCCAGGCTAGTCTCGAACTCCTGACCTCAAGTGACCCATCCGCCTCGGCCTCCCAAAGTGTTGGGATTACAGGGGCGAGGCTGTGTGAATGATGTGTGCTCCAGGGAAAGTCATAGAATGCTTCCAAGTATCAG
This sequence comes from Sapajus apella, assembly GCF_009761245.1. NCBI lineage: Eukaryota > Metazoa > Chordata > Mammalia > Primates > Cebidae > Sapajus > Sapajus apella. The sequence goes on from NW_022437153.1 coordinate 41,853, forward strand.
TTTCCCCCTCTGTGAAGTGTGGACGATGGTGTCCTAAACATATTACAGCTTAAGAAAGTAAAAGTGGGCCGGGCGCGGTGGCTCAAGCCTGCAATCCCAGCACTTTGGGAGGCCGAGGCGGGTGGATCACGAGGTCAAGAGATCGAGACCATCCTGGTCAACATGGTGAAACCCCGTCTCTACTAAAAATACAAAAACATTAGCTGGGCATGGTGGCCCGCGCCTGTAATCCCAGCTACTGAGGAGGTTGAGGCAGGAGAATTGCCTGAACCCAGGAGGCGGAGGTTGCAGTGAGCCGAGACCGCGCCATTGCACTCCAGCCTGGGTAACAAGAGTGAAACTCCGTCTCAAAAAAAAAAAAAAAAAAAGAAAGTAAAAGTGTTCGAACGGCCTCTTGGCGCCAGCAAAAACAAGCCAAAGCTGAGGATTAATTTCCTGGGCGCTCCGCGTGAGGCGGGGCTGGGCGGGACGCGGCCGAGAGAACGAGGGCGCCTGCGCGGGGAGGAGTGATCACAGAGTTGGTCCTCCAGAGACAGAGAGGCCGGAAGTGCTCTTCGTCGAGCCGCGCGTCTTTTGGGTGGCGACGCTGAGGCGGCGTGAATCTGGTCCGCTGGCTTCTTGGCGCTGTCGCTGCGGTAGCAGGTCCTCGTGAGGGGTTCGGGGGTTCTGGGCGGGCACAATGGCGTCTCGGGCAGGCCCGCGAGCGGCCGGCACCGACGGCAGCGACTTTGAGCACCGGGAGCGCGTCGCCATGCACTACCAGATGAGGTATGAAGTGAGGCGAGGAGCACGGAGGCCTTCTCCCCTGCGGGAACCTGCGGGGCCTGGGGAACGACGCCGCCAGGCCTCAGGGTCTTGCTCCCCAGCCAGCCCCCGTGCACGTGCCAAGTCCCCTCCTCCCTTGACGGCTTCGGGCCTGTCCCCAATCCTGGAAAGCCCCATCGCCCCCGCGAGCTCCACCCCTTGATCCGCCCTGTGCCTTGAGGGGATCTAGCCCCGTGTGGGCTCCCAAGTCACGTCGATGCTGGCCCCGCTGTGTCACCTTCGAAACCGAATTTCTAACTTGAGCCTCAGCTTCCTCATCTGCAAAGGAGAGAATAATCTGCCTTTTAGGTTTTGGTGAGAGAGTAATCAGTAATTCGTGTGAAGAAAGTAGCATAAGGCCTACCACGTAATATATGGTAGGTGTTGTATTTTGGGCCGTAAGATGCCTTGCCTAAAATGAATTTTATAAACACTCCCATGTAAGGGGTATCTCTGCATTCGATTACTAGTTCGACAAATATTACTGAGCTTCCAGCCATCATACACTGTGTTAGACATTAGGCTATAATAGGGGGCAGAAGCAGACATGGTCTTTGTATGCATGTTATACCTTCAATAAACAGTTTTATTAAAAAAAAAAAAAAAAAAAAAAAAAAAAAAAACTGTTCCCTGCCTTCATGGGGCTTGAAGTCCAGGGGTGACTGGGTTTTTTGTTTTTTGTTTTTTTCACCTTTCCACATTTTCTACAGTAAATGTTTTTAAATAAAAATTTTAAAATTTTTACTTCCTTAAATCCATTTATCTCTCCCAGAATGTTCACATCTTTCTCTCCCGAGTTTTGAAGAATGATAAGCTCTTTGAACCCTCATCTCCTTCACATCTCTAGCCCCCAGGGGAAAGGGGCCTCACAACTTAAGCAGGTGTTCTCATGCTAGCCCAGAGCAGAAACATTGCCCATAGGGGTATGAGGAGGATACATTTGGGACCTGAGAGAATTAGAAGAATAAGATAAGTACGTACTTCCTTTAGATGAAAAATCTAGCTGGAGAATTATGGGCAGCCTGAGTACCTTTACTCTCTGCCAATACATTCTCCCTCTAGGCTTTAATCCTGTGGTGCAGTCAGAGTCATCTTGCTAAACACAGCTCTGAGTTACTCTTCTGCCATTTTATTATTACTGTTATTTTTTTTTATAGAGATGGGGTCTCATTTTGTTGCCAAGCTGGTTTCAGACTCCTGGGCTCAAGCAGTCCTGCCTCAGCCTCCCAAAGTGCTTGGATTACAGTTGTGAGCCACCATGCCTGGCCTCTTCTGCCTTTAAACTAATTCTTTCATAGTCTTTGCGACTTCAGATCCTACTACTCCTCTCCTACAATGTGTTATTGCCACACGTAACCACTTGCTTTCCTGGAACACAAATAATTACGCCTTTTTGCTTGTGTACTCCTGCATGGAATGCCCATCTTCACTCATTCCTGAGCCTAGTTCAAATACCACCTGCCTCTAGATAGCCATCTCTGATATTCCATCCCAGGCCGAGTTGATTCCTCCTTCCTGTGTTCCCATATATCTTGGAACATATATTTACTAGAACTTTTTCACTTCATTTTCTAATTAGTTTTTTCCTCTGTTCTTTGTGCCCGGCTTCTAGGCTGTTTTATTCAAATTTGTATCCCAGTGTCCAGTACAGTTCCCTGGCATATAGTTGGTGGTGAGAAAAATTTGAAAGGTACTTCTCCCTCTGCTCTGCCCTACAGTGTGACCCTCAAGTATGAAATCAAGAAGCTGATCTACGTACATCTGGTCTTATGGCTGCTGCTGGTTGCCAAGATGAGCGTGGGACACCTGAGGCTCTTGTCACATGATCAGGTGGCCATGCCCTATCAGTGGGAATACCCGTATTTGCTGAGCATTTTGCCCTCTCTTTTGGGCCTTCTCTCTTTTCCTCGCAACAACATTAGCTACCTGGTGCTCTCCATGATCAGCATGGGGCTCTTTTCCATCGCTCCTCTCATTTATGGCAGCATGGAGATGTTCCCTGCTGCACAGCAGCTCTACCGCCATGGCAAGGCCTACCGTTTCCTCTTTGGTTTTTCTGCCGTCTCCATCATGTACCTGGTGTTGGTGTTGGCAGTCCAAGTGCATGCCTGGCAGTTGTACTACAGCAAGAAGCTCCTAGACTCTTGGTTCACCAGCACACAGGAGAAGAAGCGTAAATGAAGCCCGATGGACTGCTCTTAGGGGTGAAGCTTGGACCTCTCATTGAACGAAGGGACAGTAATAGAGCGGTTCTAAAATCCCTTCTGGTGATTTTAGCAACTGTGATGTTGGTACCTGGTGCAGACCAGGCCAAAGTTCTGGAAAGCTGTTGCAATCTGCTGAGGTGGCAAAATTATAATTTATTCCTGGTTGGCTAGAACTGGGTGACCAACAGCTATGAAACAAACTTCAGATGTTTGAAGTTGGGGCATTTTGAGGTTTTTAAGAATGAGCTTCATCCTTGCTTCCTCTCAGTCATTCTCCCCATTTCCAGCCGTTACCCCTTAGCCACCAAGACTGAAGGAAATAGGGAATAAATCAAATTCTTCATCTGTAGGTCATGGGTCAGGAAGCGTTTGGGAAGCTGCTCCCCCTCCAGGCTGTGGTCTCTTCTGCAAACTATTTTAATTAAAAATCTCAATAAAGATGGCCCTGTCCACACTGTGCCTTATGTTTGGTGCTTGATAGAGTGTGAAAGGCGTGGCCTTACACACTACAAGATGATGGATAAAAGCTGAGAAATCTGGCAGTGGCCATAGAAGTAGATTGGGCATGGGGAACCTAAGTCATAGTTCTAACGTATAGCTGATGGGTAAGAACTACCTTGGACCAGACATTTAATCTCTCCATCTATGAAATGGTCCATTCTCATTTATCTAGCTTAGGTTATGGGCTCTTTTAGTTGGATATTCACATCTACCATTCAGAGTTAATGAATCTGTTACTGTATAATGGCAACCAAAAGAATTTTAAAGTACCTCTGTTTATGGGGAGTTTATAATGTAGTAAAACTTGTTATTCATGTGAAACCAGTGAACATAATATCTAATAATGTGGAGCACGTACATTAAAGACAGGGAGAGATCTGTGATTAAACTAAAGGTCCTTTCACACCTAAAATTCAGACGCACAGTATTTTTCACATGGAAGATATGTATCTCTTTGCACTTGACTTTATTGTCTCTGGATGATGCCCAGATCTCTAATTGCGGAGCTCTGCCCTCTCCAGAGTCGTAGTCATTATTTTGTTTTATAAATATTATGTATGTACCTAGTTACTATTACTGAGTCACTTTTTTTTTTAAGGCAGGATTTTATTTCCCTCATCCAGGCTGGAATGCAGTGGCGCCATCTCAGCTCACCTCTACGTACCAGGTTCAAGAAATTCTGCCTTGGTCTCTCAAAGTGCTTGGATTACAGGCGTGACCATCGTGCGTGGCTGACAGTACTTGCAACTCTAAAACCTCTTCCTCTAGATGTCATAATTATCATCTCAAAATCAGTATGTCCCAAACAGACCTTTGCCTTTCTGCCTCATACCCATTCCTCTTCCTGCATCCCTGTGTTCAAGTGAGTATACTAAGAGTACAGCTCTGGATCATCTGTTCCATGATCGTTAAGTCCCTACTATTAAGTGGTACAACTTAAATGCCTTAAGCTCAGATTTCCAAAGTGGTCCCAATCCATCAGTCCTGCATTATTTCCTAATACTTCCAGTCCCACACTGTCTTAGTCAACTAAGCCTCTTATGGATCCCCATGTAGGTTTCATGGTTTCCCAGTTTCTTTTGCTTAAAAATTTACCTTTTCTGTTTTTACATTGCTTTATTAATTATCCCTTCAGACCCAGTTAATATGGTAATTCTTGAGCTTTCTGGTTCCTTCAAGGAATGTGAAATCTGAGTTTGTTGTTTTTTTTTGTTTTTTTTTTTTTTTTTGAGACAGAGTCTCCCTCTGTCACCCAGGCTGGAGTGCAGTGGCGTGATCTCAGCTCAATGCAACCTCTGCCTCCCAGGTTCAAGCAATTCTCGTACCTCAGCCTCCCGAGTAGCTGGGTCTGCAGGCATGTGCCACCACACCTGGTTGATTTTTGTATTTTTAGTAGAGATGGGGTTTTACCATGTTAGCCAGGATGGTCTCTGTCTCCTGACACCATGATCTACCTGCCTCATGATTACAGGCATGAGCCACCACGCCCAGCTTTTGAGTTCTTATTTTACTGATTTTAGGTACTGCACAAGAGGTGTGAAAGACATGCAATTCTTTTTATTTTTTTTATTTTTTTGAGACAGAGTCTTGTTCTGTTCCCCAGGCTGAAGTGCAGTGGGGTGATCAGGGCTCACTGCAACTTTCCCTCCCAGGTTCAAGTGATTCTCCTGCCTCAGCCTCCTGAGTAGCTGGGAGTGGCACCATGCCTGACTGATTTTTTTATTATTAGTAGAGACAGGATCTTACCATGTTGGCCAGACTGGTCTCGAACTCCTGACCTCAGGTGATCATCCTGCCTCATCCTCCCAGAGTGCTGGGATTATAGGCCTGAGTCACTGTGCCTGGCCTCATATGCATTCTTGACAGAATTATTGTAAACTAAAGTCAGGGTGTATTTCACAGAGGATAAAACCAAACTGAAGTACAGATGAAATTTGGAGAGCAGAAGTAGATGGAAATGTATGGATAATGGAGTTAGGATGTGCACCAGACACAGATTGCTCATTTTTAAAGAATTGGGATGATGCAAATAGTTTGAAATTTCCTTGGTTACTGGAATGGTTTTTTTTTTTTTTTTGGGAGACAGTTTCACTCTTGTTGCTCAGGCTGGAGTGCAATGGCGCGATCTTGACTCACCACAACCTCCACCTCCCGGATTCAAGCCATTCTCCTGCCTCAGCCTCCCCAGCAGCTGGGATTACAGGCATGTGTCACCACGCCTGGCTAATTTTTTGTATTTTTAGTAGAGATGGAGTTTCTCTGTGTTGGTCGGGCTGGACTTCAACTCCTGACCTCAGATGATCTGCCTACCTCAGCTTCTCAAAGTGCTGGGATTACAGGCGTGAGCCACCGCGCCCACCTGGAATGGTACTTTATGGACTTAGAGTAGTCAAAGACCCATTATGAAAATTATTGTCAACAATGCAAACCACCCAAAATCGTTCAGTTTATGTTAGTTTTCTGCTTGTTAGGTTGTTGGAATTCTCTTTTTACTATTACTTTTTCCTGCCTCATGTTTGTAGTGTTCCCTGAAGCAAACAAGATTCCCTTACTGGATCTTGATTTCGTAGAAAGAACATTATTTGAATCAGAAGACATGTTCAAGTACCAATGCAACTACCAATCATAGGACTAAAATCAGCCCTCTGTATTTCACAGATTGTTTAAAAGATCAAATAAGGTGGCTGGGCGCAGTGGCTCATACCTGTAATCACAGCACTTTGGGAGGCTGAGGCAGGCAAATCACCTGAGGTTAGAAATTTGACACCAGTCTGGCCAACATGGTGAAACCCTGTCTCCACTAAAAATACAAATATTACCTGGGCATGGTGGTAGGTGCCTATAATTCCAGCTACTCTGGAGGCTGAGGCAGGAGAATTGCTTGAACACAGGAGGCAGCGGTTGCAGTGAGCCAAGATCACGCCACTGTACTCCAGCCTGGGCAACAGAGCAAGACTCTGTCTCAAAAAAAAAAAAAAAGATCAAATAAGGTGAAGTATTGTGAAAGTGCTTTATGAACTGTGTAGTATTATACAAATGTGAAAGATGGTTATTTATTTCCTGATATTTATAGGACTAGAGAATATAGGAGTTGAAGGGACTATTTGAGATCATCAAGGCAATGTGGTATAGTAGAGTGAACAGTTTCCTTTTTTTTTTTTGAGACTCATTCTGTCACCCAGGCTGTGCAGTGGCACAATCTCAGCTCACTGCAATGTCTGCTCACACCCGGCAAATTTTTGTAGAGAAGGGGTTTTACCATGTTGGCCAGGCTGGTCTCAAACTCCTTACCTTAAGTGATCTGCCCACCTCATCCTCCTAAAGTGCTGTGATTACAGGCATGAGTCACTGTGCCCGGCCAGCTGACAGTTTCTGATGTTAGACTGATGACATAGGTGTGAATTCCAGCCAGTCATTTTACTGACTTTTGCCTTAAGCAGGATACCTGAGCCTCTGTTTTTGATCTGACAGATGGGCATCATTTTAGCTACCCCCAGGGTTGTTTTGAGGCTTAGATAGATAATATGTATGAACAGGCTAGTACATAGTTGGGGTTTAATAAGTAACAATGCCTTCCCTTGATGAGCAGTGTTGGCTTCCTCACTAAGACTGGGGAGTCTGTACCTCTCAGCAATAATTTCTTGCCTCAGAATTCTGGAGGTTGGCTGGGGGTGGTGGCTTACACCTGTAATTCCAGCACTTTGGGAAGCCAAGGCGGGTGGACCACCTGAGGTTGGGGGTTCAAGACCAGCCTGACCAACATGGAGAAACCCTGTCTTTACCAAACATACAAAAATTACCCAGTCATGGTGACACATGCCTGTAATCCCAGCTACTCAGGTGACTGAGGCAGGAGAATCGCTTGAACCCAGGAGGCAGAGGTTGCAGTGAGCCGAGATCGTGCCATTGCACTCCATCCTGGGTGACAGAGCAAGACTGTCTCAAAAAAAAAAAAAAATTCTGGAGGTTGATCCTTCTGGAAGAGCAGATATAAAGAAGGGATACTTGCCCACTCTTGGTTTACACTGATCTAATTGGTGGGCCTTCCTGCCCAGGGTTCCCTATCAGTGAACAGAGTTGTCCCAGAAGACATTAGAAATTGGCCATTACAGAAACAACCTGGAGCTACTGTTCCATGGTCTGACGTCTGACCAGAGTTCATGCACAGATAAGGCTGTGACAAGAAAAACAGCTGCCCAAGGTCCCCACAGTGCACTCTCTCCTAAGCACTTGCAGGGGCCTGCCAGGACTTCCTGAGCTCCTGACTTGGTCCCCAGATAAAGGCTATTAAGCATGAAGTCGTGGTTAGCTCATTTTGACACAAACTACAGCTGAGTCAGGCCTTACCACCTGCCAATAAGACAGGGCCTTACAACACACCTTTGTTGCCTTTACTCCAATTGGCCACCTCCTATTCCAGCCACATTTACTCCTCCCTATTGACACTTGCCAAACAATCCCAACTCTCCTACAAGTCTAACCCCTGGTAACTCATGATTATAAAATCTACTTTCCTTTCTTTCCAACAATTTCAGTTTCTTTCTTTACATTGTTAACCCTGTCAGTTGTATCGCACTGCTAAGTTTAGTACTTTCTGAGAACTACATGGTCCAGAAACCCTCTGATTTCCCTAAGTAGTGTGTTCTAGCGGAAAGGGCCAGGAAGACATAGTGGTAAGTCCCAGATGAGAAAAGTGAGACTCAGAGAAGAATAATTGACAGGGATGGGAACCCAAGTCTTCTGGTCCATCCTCTTAGGACACCATCTCCTAGGCCTCATATTTCTGAACTTCTCACAGTGCTGCAGGGCTCAGTGCTCTCTGATCTATTGGCAGGCTGACTGGTAGATTTGGCAGCCCTTTTCCTCCACTGACTCCAGGGATAGCACTTGCCTGCCTTCTGGGGGCTTCCACCAACACAAGTGTGAAGTGTGTTTGCGCGTATCTGTGTGTGTAGGAGACGGAGACAGGGCGTGTGTGTGCACAAGGGTGCATGTCAACCACACAGGCTTCCAGCTAGCTCTGGAAGGGACATTTTTTTGCACCTCACAGTGTCCTCTTGCAGGTAGGATGCCTGGGGGGATGGGAGCAGGTAGGGAGGGTCAGAGGAAAGGCTTTTTCCAGTCTCACTCAGACCTAAAACTCATCCTGGCTTTACCTAACCATGATGCAAGTTGCCTGGGTGGGACAATGTGGGAAGGAACTCCAGAACATAGGAGAGAGATCAGCAAGTGAGGGGCTGACTTCAGCTCTTAGCTGTGTTTGGACTTTACCTAATCTTCCTATTTCCCAGTCTGTAAAATGAGGTAATAAAACTGAACTTAAGTGTTGTAGTACAAATAAACTGGGCAAAATGCATGACCCAGAGCCTGATAGTAGGATTTCAGCAAATGTTGATCCCATCCCTCCCCAACCCTAGATTGTGCCAGAATTCACCCCGGTGCATCTTACCTTAAACACTTTTTGGAACAGTGTCCACATAAATAAACCAGCAAGACAATAAATAAAATGCACACCTCCTTTGCTTTCCCCCCATTTCTTCCTCACCTTTATTCCTTTTACTTTTCCAGTGGGTCCTGGAATGCTGTTTTTCTTCCCTTTCTTTCCTCTTTCCCTCTCTCCTCCTCCCGTCCTCCCTCCCTCCCTTCTTCCCTCCCTCCCTTTCCTCCTTCTTCCCTCCCTCCCTTCCTTCTCCATTTCTTTCTTGTCTTTATTTCTTTTCTGCTTTTCCTCCCATAGCTTAACCAGGAGAAATTAATCAATATTTTCTCTGTGAGAGATGAGAAGATAAGAGTTAAGAAGGATTGTTTTAGAATAGAACCATGTTTCTCACTTCATCCCTTCAGCATTAGAAAAACTCATTATTGGCCAGGCGCAGTGGCTCACAACTGTAATCCCAGCACTTTGGGAAGCAGAGGCAGGAGAATTGCTAGAGGCCAGGAGTTGGGAGACCAGCCTGAGGATCATAGCCAGACCCTATAGCCAGGCAAAATGGCATGTGCCTGTAAAAGGCAGATTCACTTGAGCCCAGGAGGCGGTGGCTGCAGTAAGTGGTGATTATGCCATTGTCCTCCAGCTTGGGTGATAGAGTGAGAGTCTGTCTCAAAAAAAAAAAAAAAAAAAAGAAAAAAAAAAAAAACTAATTTATATAGCTCTAAACCACTGTGAGTTAGGTAGAATTTGGGGGAAGGCTCCCTAACCTATTCTTAGTATGTCAAGCCACCCTTTCCTCCCTTCAGATCTTATGGTTTTATTTGCAGAGATTGGCTTCAAAGCCAAAAGGCAATACTGTGTTAGGGTCTATGTCAGACAGACTGTTCCCAGAGCAAACGAGGATAAGGCCATGGGAGGGGGGACCATAGGATGATAGAGAATTAGGACTAAGCACAGTGGCCCATGCCTGTAATCCTAGCAATTTGAAAGGTTGAGGCAGGTGGATTACTTGAGGCCAAGAGTTCAAGACCAGCCTGCCCAACATGGCAAAACCCTGTCTCTACTAAAAATACAAAAAATTAGCCAGGCATAGTGGTGCACAACTGTAATCCCAGCTATTCAGAAGGCTGAGGCACAAGAATCACTTGAACCTGGGAGGCGGAAGTTGCAGTGAGCCAAGATTGCGCCATCCTGGGTGACAAAGCGAGACTATCTCAAAAGAAAAAAGGCCTGGCGCTGTGGTTCATGCCTGTAATCCCAGCACTTTGGGAAGCCAAGGCAGGCTTGGATTACCTTAGGTCGGGAGTTCGGGACCAGCCTGGCCAACATGGTGAAACCCGTCTCTACTGAAAATACCAAAATTAGCCTGGTGTGGTGGCGCACAGCTGTAATTCCAGCTACTCAGGAGGCTCAGGTGGGAGAATTGTTTGAACTTGGAAGGCAGAGGTTGGACTGACCCGAGATTGTGCCAGTGCACTCTACCCTGGGTGGCAGAGTGAGACTCCCATCTCAAAAAAAAAGAATTGAGTTGCGAGGGCCTAGCAAAAGTGGAGCTCCCTGGGATATAGACTTTGACCTTGACAAAGTCATTATCAGTCTGCTTCCTTATCTCTCTTTTTATGAAATGAAAACAATAATTATCACCTGTCGCACAAGGTAGGGTTAGAAGGATTAAATATGAAAGTGCTCTGTGAAGTGTGAAACAGATAAACTACATAGCTGAAATGTATCATGATATTTATTCAATTACACAGCACATACTTCATGATATCCACTGCTAGGCTTGGAGAAACATAAAGAATAAGAGTTTTTATCCTTTCATGAACTCAAAAGCTAGGGGGTATATTTAGGATAATGGGTAGGATGCAGCCTTCAGTCAATGAACCTAAAGACTGGCATAGAATTGGCCAAAAGCAGGCTGGGGTTAGGCTACTGAAAGGTGGTCTAGATTGAGTTACAGGGGGACAATAACAATCTCAAGATGCCTTGACCTGCTAGATGTGCCCCAAACTTTTTTTCCAGTGTGTGTGTTACCAAGGTGCGGGCTGAAGCAGTTCAAATGCTCCATGAGGGGGAGGAAGCTGTGGGATGATGGGGAGGGTTCCCACAAAGATGGAGCCTCGTCAGCCTTTCTCCAGCACCGGAAACCACAGGAAACCAGGTCAGTGCATGGGGCCCACTCCCTCTGCTCCAGGGTTCAGCTATGAGTTCTGGGGCTTCCTGATCAGGCTGTAGTGACTAGTAGGTCCTTGAAGCTAGAGGCCCCTTTGGCATGGAGCCCTTTGCCTAGAAGAGCTGGACCTGGCTTATGGGTAGAGAGAGCTCGGTTATAGTCCTGAGAGTTAACCAGGTGGGAAGCAAAATACGTATGGGGTTCACGTGCATCCTAGAGTGCTTTTTTTTCTCCCCTCTCTAAATGATGCCTCAGACACCTCTGTATCTCTAGCGCCCAGAGATCTGTTAATTCTCTAAGTAAAGGGGTTAAGCTCATGTCTGTGGGAGACAAGTTTAGGAGTGTGCTGATGGGTGGGTCAAATCTGCAGTGTGTTTCAGGAGTAGGAGGGGCTAAGAAATGGGTGAGCTCCCCAACTTGATGCTAGCTCCTTTCCTGTTACTTCTCAGCCACAGCAGGAGCCCCTTGTCTTTCAGGTGGGGGCAGTAGGGTTTTGGGGGGCACCAGCTTCCTTCAGTCCTTCCACTTGGAGGAGAAGGAATGTGGCCTGGCTGGGTGGTTAGGATTGAGGAGGAGCTTTCCGGCAGGGCGGGGTCAGGGCGGGGCTAGGGCAGGCTCAGGCAAGGGCTCCTGCTGGTTCTGTGTTCTTTGCTGCTGCACAGCAAGGCCCTGCCACCTACCTTCAGGCCATGCAGCCATGTTCCAGGAGCCTTAACTGCATAGAAGCCCATGGGGAGCTCCACACCAGCAGCCCTGCTCCTGCCTCTCCTCCTGATATTCATTGACCTCTCTGACTCTGCTGGGATTGGCTGTCCCCACCTGCCCCGCTGGAACACCCGGGGTCCTCTGGCCTCACACATGGTAAGGTGCTGCTGCCAGGTAGGGACACCTGCCTGGCACAGCCATAAAGCTCTCTGCTCCCCTGCCTGCCCTGTGCTACCTCCCTAGTCCCTGTGTTACCTCCCCAGTCCCTGTGCTACCTCCCCTGTCCCTGTGCTCTGGTGACAGCTGTGGTGTATCCTCTACATAGTCCCAAAGGGGTAGCCAAGGTCCTTTGTGCTGAAGGCCTGGACGGGGTGGAGCTGGGAAGAAAAGAGCTAGAGGGTATGGGCTATTAGCTATGGGGCTTAGAATTCGCTGATTTGAGGCAAAGAACCCAGGAATGCTTCTTTCGGGAGTCCCTCCTAATAAAAGCTCTTTCCTTTCTTTTCCCTGCTGGGCCCTTTGCCTCAGGATGACAGTTTCACTGGTGAGTCGCATTTCCTGCCCCATTGCTCCTCCCCATGCCCACTGTTTTTCCAGATGCCCAGCAAGCCCTCCGTTCTAATTTTTGGTTCCCAACCTGGGAAGTAGCACAATATCAAGAAAAAAGTTTGGAATCATGACAAGCCTGGATTCACATTGCTGTTCTGCCAGACTCCCATGTGGCCTCAGACTGTGCACCTACCCCCTCCACTGACCTTCAGTTTCTGAGGGGCATAGTAGAAATGATTGTACACTAAAATGTAGTGTTGCTTCTGATCTGTAGGGAGGATTATGATGAGAGACATGGGTAAATCTCCAGGCAACTCTGTAAATGTTGCTTCCTCCCCTTAACTGGTCCCTCACTTCTATCAGTAATACAACAATAATTCTGTTTTATGGTATGTTCTACTTCACAAGACATTTTCCCATGCACTATTTTGATTTTTATAACAGACCTGCTTTATGAATGAGGAATTTGACCCTTAGACAGGTCCTGTAACCCCCAAAGTCACACTTCCAGGATGTAAGTAACAGAGCTTGGCCTCAAATCCAGCTTGTCTGAGGTAGGAGGAACCTTCTTAGACCCTATCATTTGCTTTCCCTTCCATCTTTCCCAGGAAGTTCTGCCCATATCCCTTGCCACACCTGGTGGGCCTGCTTCTCCACAAAGCGTTGGTGTGCACGAGTCTGGCACTGTTCCCGCTGTTTGTGCCAGCATTTACTGTCAGGTCACTCAGGTATGAGAAACAGCCCCTTGGACCATTCTCAGTGAAGAGATGAATTGGGGACATTCTGAGGGGCCACCTAGGCTGAGGCAAGTGGGACTTACTAGAACAGATATTTTTCTTGTTTTAACCTCAAAAGTGACTTGGATCATCCTAAAATAGCATGCTATGATGGATATTCACAAGTGCAGTCATACAATTTTGTGAAGATATTAATTTTTTTCAGCTGAGATTCTTGGAATTAAAAGTTATGAATTTACTGTTATTACCTTCTATTTGTAAAGCAGGATCTTCTTTCTTATTCAACTCTATATTTTAATTGCTCAGCTCAGTGCCTGGTACATACTAAATGCCCTTGCATTCTTAAGAATTGGCAGTTTCTGGGCCAGGAACAGTGGCTCACGCCTGTAATCCCAGCACTTTGGGAGGCTAAGGCAGGCAGATCACCTGGTTCAAGACCAGCCTAGCCAATGTGATGAAACCCCATCTCTACTTAAAAATACAAAAAAATTGTCAGGGCGTGGTGGCAGGCACCTATAATCCCAGCTGCTTGGGAGGCTGAGGCAGGAGAATCGCTTGAACCCTGGAGGCAGAGGTTGCAGTGAGCCGAGATTATCTGATTGCACTCCAGCCTGGGCAACAAGAGCGAAACTCTGTCTCGAAAAAAAAAAAAGAAAAAAAAGAATTGGCAGTTTCTGGGCTGGGTGTGGTGGTTCACGGCTGTAATCCCAGCACCCAGGGAGGCCAAGGTGGGTAGATCGCTTGAGTCCAGGAGTTTGAGACCAGTCTGGCCAACATTGCAAAACCCTATCTCTACAAAAAAATACAAAAATTAGCTGGATGTGGCGGTGCACACCTGTAGACCCAGCTACTTGGGAGGCTGAGGTGGGAGGATTACCTAAACCCAGGAGGCAGAGGTTGCAGTAAGCCAAGATAGTGCCACTGCACTCCAGCCTGGATGACAGAGTGAGACCCTGTGTCAAAAAAAAAAAAAAAACCCCAAAAAACAAAAGAATGGGCAGTTTCTAATTTTTCTCATTGTTTGCTGTTAGAAGTAATGCTATAGGGCTGGGCACTGTGGCTCATGCCTGGTAATACCAGCACTTTGAGAGGCCAAGGTGGGCAGATCACCTGAGGTCAGGAGTAGGAATTTGAGACCAGGCTGGCTAACATGGTGAAACCCCATCTCTACTAAAAATACAAAAATTAGCCAGGCATGGTGGCACATGCCTATAATCCCAGCTACTTGGGAGGCTGAGGCAGGGGAATTCCTTGAACCTGGGAGGTGGAGGTTGAAATGAGCTGAGATCACACCATTGTACTCCAGCCTGGGCAACAGAGCGAGACTCTGTTTAAAAAAAAAAAAAAAGAGAGAAAGAAATAATGCCACAGGCCAGGCGTGGTAGCTCACACCTGTAATTCCAATGCTTTTGGGAGGTCAAGGCAGGGATATTACTTGAGTCGAGGAGTTCAAAACCAGCCTGGGCAACATAGTGACACCCTATCTCTATGAAAAAAATGCTTTTTAAAAATTAGCCATGCATGGTGATGCTTGCCTGTACTCCCAGCTACTTAGGGAGGCCAAGATGGGAGGATCACTTGAGCCCAGGAGTTTGAAACCACCCTGGACAACATAGTTAGACCCTGTCTCAACAACAACAACAAATTTAACTAGCTGGGTGTGCTGGCACATGCCTGTAGTCCCAGCTACTTAGGAGGCTGAGGTGAGAGGATTGCTTAAGCCCAAGAGTTCAAGACTGCAGTGAGCAATGATTGTGCCACTGCACTCCAGCCTGTGTGACAGAACAAAACTCTGTCTCAAAAAAAAAAAAAAGAAAGAAAGAAAAAAATGCTAAAATGAATATCTTTGTATATATCGTTTTTTCTATACTTAAGAAATTAATCCTTTCTTGATTGCGTCATAATTTTCAAGACTAAAAAACTTGATACCCTTACCCTCCTTGATTTAAAATGACTTACTATCTAACACTGGGCCACATCTCCAGGTAGGGGAGGGGTAATGGGGGCTTAATAGTAAATATGTCTCCCTGCCCCCCACACAGGTCTTCAGCGGGGCTTCTTCGGCCTCCTGGTGCAGAAATCCAAAAAGTCTTCCACATTCAAGTTCTGTAGGAAACACAAGATACCAGCACCTGTTCAGGTACTCTCCTTGTCAGTTCCAGCCCTACCCAATGCCCCACAGACCTTTGCTTTCTGGCTTCTCATTCAGTTCTCCAGCCATGTGAGAGAGTATAGAGATAAAGTATTCTGTCTATTACACAGCTAGGGAAACTGTGGCCAAAAGAGTTTAAGCAACTTGCCTGTGGTACCTTGGGTTCCAGAGGCAGAAACAGAAACCAGGTTTTCCAATTCCTGGCCTGAGACCAACCTTGTTCTCTGCCTTTAGAGGAAGCTGCTTCTTAGTCGTCGCCTGTCTGAGAAGAGCCATCACATTTCCATCCCCTCCCCAGATATCTCCCACAAGGGATTTCGCTCTAAAAGGACCCAACCTTCAGATCCAGAGGCATGGAAAAGTCTTCCTAGATTGGACGCACAAAGACACAGAGGTGGGAACAGGGTGGAACAGGAGATGGGTTCAGCCGAGTGGTACTGATGCTAAGGTCAAGAGATAAGGCCACTGAGTCCTTCTTCTCCCCAGGGCCCGAGTTCTCCTTTGATTTGCTGCATGAGGCCCGGGCTATTCGGGTGACTATACCTTCCGGCCCTGAGGTCAGTGTGCGTCTTTGTCACCAGTGGGCACTGCAGTGTGAAGAGCTGAGCAGTCCTTATGATGTCCAGGTATGGCATGTCATCCCCCTATAAAAAGCCTGATCACACAGTGCTAGCAAGAGAGGCCACCCATTGTACAAATGGGGAAACTGAGGCCCAGAAAGGGAAGGTAAACTGTCCAAGACCTTCTTACAAGCTAAAGGCTCTATCATTAAGACTTCTTTGGACCTGGCATGGTGGCTTACACCTGTGGTCCCAGCACTTTGGGTGGCCAAGGCAGGAGGATTGCTTGAAGCCAGGAGTGGCTTGACAAGTGGCTTGTCAAGACCAGCTTGACAACATAGTGAAATCCTGCTGCTACATTAAAAAAAAAAATTAAAAGAAAGACTTCCTTGGACTAGACAGAAAAGGCAGAGGGCCTTGTCACCTGTAAGAAAAGGAAAGAGAGTCAGAGACCTGGAGCAGCCATGAATGACCATAAATGAGCAGAGAAATTAGTATGGTATTTATCCCCAGTGAGAGGCTCCTCAGTGTGACTCGGGTATTAAGAAGACTTTTCTTGAGCTTCAAGTTAGTGACAAGTAAGAAAAAGGAAATGTAATTAAAAATTTAAGGCCAAGCACGGTGGCTCATGCCTGTAATCCCAGCACTTTGGGAGGCTGAGGTGGGTAGATCACAAGGTCAAGAGATTGAGACCATCCTGGCCAACACAGTGAAACCCCACCTCTACTAAAAATACAAAAATTAGCTGGGCATGGTGGTGCACACCTATAGTCTCAGCCACTTGGGAGGCTGAGGCAGGAGAATCGTTTGAACCCACAACGCAGAGGTTGCAGTGAACCAGGATGGCGCTACTGCACTCCAGCCTGATGACAGAGCAAGACTCCATCTCAAAAAAAAAAAAAAATTTTTTTTGAAAAGGCTTTTAAGTTCCCCAAAGAGGTTGTTCCCCCCAGAGAACATAACAAAATGGTCACATCTGTCTTGGTACCCTTCCATCTCCTTCCCTTTGTTCCTGTCTCTCATAGAATGAGATGTCCCCCATTCTCCCAATCTGGGCCCTAAAGTCCCACCTCAACCTCCCTTTGTCATGAATGCCATTGTATACAGTTGGTACCATTTGCAAGGACTGCTGCTGTAACCCTGAGCCCTCAGCTCTCTACATTTTTATAACAGTGAGGATACTTCATAAGGTCACTGTGATGCTAGCAAGGAGTTAATTGATTTAATGCTTCTAGCACCCACCACATTCCTTGGCATATAGTAGGGCCTCAATAAAGGAATGTATTCCAGTCTCCTTCCCCCCAGCTCCACCTAGAGCACCTAGAGCTAATGGTTAGATTACTAAGCAGAGAATCTTTGAGAGGAGATTTCTTAGTATGAGTGTCTCATATAAGAGGGAAAATCCGGTGTGTTTTGACCAAGATCCCAGCTCCCTCCTGCCCTATCTATGTGCTATGCTCTTTCTCAGGCATCTTTTGTCTTCCTTTGGTGCTTCATCCACAGAAAATCGTGTCTGGGGGCCACACTGTAGAACTGTCTTATGAATTCCTTCTACCCTGTCTGTGCATAGAGGTGAGCAAAGGAAAAGGTGTGGGCTGTCCATGGCTCTGCTCCTAGGCCCCCAAGGTAGTACAGTTGGTCAAGCATATCTCTAGTAAGTCAGGTTTTAAAGGACTTGGTGTTACTGGCATGCTTAGGAAGACTGGCGCCAGCTTGGCTGTGAGCCACACACTGGGTCAGAGGTGGAAGGATCCTGCTGAACATTGGACCTTCTTAGGGTGATTCCAACCTCAGCCCCATCCAAACCCAGCTTTCCCTCCCCAGACCTGGCCTCAGCCCACAGAGCCAGAATAGACAGCTGTCATCGCTGTGTGTTCTGAGGAGCTAAGGAAGGAATGTGTGCATGGCCACTGCAAGGTTCTATATGTCCCCAAAAGTCTTGTCCCCTCTAAGCCTCTGTGGCAGTCCTCCTTCTCTCTTTACAAGTCTAAGGAACATAGCAGAACGTTTTCTTTGGACTAGACAGAAAAGGCAAGGGAGATTGTCACCTGGGAGACCTAAGGGAGGGTGCTGGCAGAGACCTAGAGCCATGAGCAATTGCCAGGGTGGACAGCAGGTGGGCATTTGGGTATTCCAGAGTCAGGAGCTGACACAGAGCACTGGGTACCTCGGTGATGGCTGAGAGTGGAGGTCAGAGAAGGCCAAAGCTGAGAAATGTGACTTCAGAATTTCCCTCTTTCTGGGGATAGTTCTCTTTAGGAGGAAGAGGAGTCAGCCCCTTACTTGCTGATCTCTCTCCTATGTTCTGCAGTTCCTCCCCACCCTTGTCCCCACCCCACATTGCCCACCCTGTTCAGTACCTAGCCTGCTCCAGCAGCTTGTTTCACAATAAGGTAAAGCCGGAATGAGTTTTATGTCTAAGCGAGATTAGAAAAGCCTTTCCTCTGACCCTTCCCACCTGCTCCCCTGTTCCCCCAGGCATCCTACCTGCAAGAGGACACTGTGAGGCGCAAAAGATGTCCCTTCCAGAGCTGGCCAGAAGCCTGTGAGTGTGGCTGACATGCACCCTTGTGCATGTACACACCCTCTGTCTCTGTCTCCTACACACACACATAAACACCCTTCACACCTGTGTTGGTGGAAGCCCCAGAAGGTATGCAGGTACTTTCCCTGGAGTCAGTGGGAGAAGAGGGCTGCCAGGTCTACCAGTCAGCTTGCCAATAGATCAGAGAGTGCTGAGCACTGCAGCACTGTAAGAAGTTTAGAAATATGAGGCCTAGGAGATTCTGGTGTCCTAAGAGGATGGGCCAGAAGACCCAGTTCCCATCCCAGTTCTGTCAGTTGTTCTCTGAGCCTCATTTTCCTCATCTAAAATCTTAATACCTGCTCTGCCTTCAAAGTGTTTGTGAAGCTTGAGTTAAATATTACATGTGAAAGTGGCCATTGATGTCTGAAGTGCTGTGTTCAAGTTGTTTTTCTCGAGGAGAGGCAGGACACTCAGACACAAGTGACCGCACAAAGCAGCTTACAAAACTTACAGGGCAGGGTTATATATAAGGATTAGGCTGTAGGGCAATAACTCAGGAAAGGGAGAAGCCTAAAAAGGGCCATCGTAAGCAGAGAAGGCCTCTTAGGGGAAGTAAGTGGCACCTGAGCTGGGGTCAGAAAAAGAGCAGGATTTGGAAACAGAGAGATAGGAGGGGAAGGCATTCCTGGTTCTGAGAGAATCCTAATCAGATTTCGAGTTTGGGGAGAAACAAGGAGCTGGCCAGAATGTAGGCCTGGGAAGAAGAGGAGAGAGACAGCTGGATAGAAAGATAATGAGGCTGGGCTTAGTGGCTCACACCTGTAATCCCAGCACTTTGGGAGGCTGAGGCGGGCAGATCATCTTAGGTCAGGAGTTTGAGACCACCCTGGCCAACATGGTGAAATCCCATCTCTACTAAAAATAGAAAAAATTAGCTAGGTGTGGTAGTGCATGCCTGTAGTCCCAGCTACTTGGGGGGCCGAGACAGGAGAATCGCTTGAGCTCAGGAGGCGGAGGTTGCAGTGAGCTGAGATTAGGCCACTGCACTCCAGCCTGGGCAACAGAGTGAGAATCTGTCTCAAAAACAAAAAAACAAAACAAAACAAAAACAGAAAGATAATGAAAGGGGGCTGGGCATGGTGGCTCACACCTGTAATCCCAGCACTTTGGGAGGCTGAGGCAGGTGGGTCACGAGGTCAGGAGTTCGAGACCAGCCTGGCCAACATGGTGAAACCCCTTCTCTAAAATTACAAAAATTAGCTGGGCTTGGTGGAACATGCCTGTAATCCCAGATACTGAGGCATAAGAATTGCTTGAACCTGGGAGGCAGAGGTTGCTGTGAGCCTAGATCGGACCACTGCACTCCAGCCTGGGTGACAGAATGAGACTCTGTCTCAAAAAAAGAAAAGAAAAAGAAAGTTAATGAAAGGGGTGCTCATTGCTTGAATACCTGTTCAGGCCAGGAATAGTGCTGGTTACTTTTGCAAACATCATCTCCTGCTGACCCCAGGATGTGGGTGGCAGGGTGGGGCTGAAGCAGGGCTGACCCTCACCCACTGACCCTGACACCTTCCTAGATGGCTCAGACTTCTGGAAGTCAGTGCATTTCACTGACTACAGCCAGCACACTCAGATGGTCATGGCCCTGACACTCCGCTGCCCACTGAAGCTGGAAGCTGCCCTCTGCCAGAGGCACGACTGGCATACCCTTTGCAAAGACCTCCCGAATGCCACGGCTCAAGAGTCAGAGGGGGTGAGGATGCCCCTCACCCCCCACAGGACTAGGGCGGGCAGGGCTGGGGCCAGGGATTTTCTCCCTGACAAATTCTCCTCTCCTCCTGCAGTGGTATGTTTTAGAGAAGGTGGACCTGCACCCCCAGCTCTGCTTCAAGGTATAACCATGGCTGAGAAAAGATTTGGGGGTACTGGGTACTGCCTGGACTTGCTAACCTGTGCTTCCTGTATTTCTCAGTTCTCTTTTGGAAACAGCAGCCATGTCGAATGCCCCCATCAGACTGGTGAGCCTACAAGGGACCTCTGCCAGGAGCTCCTGCCCCATTTCATCCTTACCCAACTGTGACCAAGCTAAACCCTAGCCCAGTCTTGAATTCATCACCTGAAGCCCAGCTCCTATCAACCTTCCCCACTCCGCCCCAAACAGGGTCTCTCACATCCTGGAATGTGAGCATGGATACGCAAGCCCAGCAGCTGATCCTTCACTTCTCCTCAAGAACACATGCCACCTTCAGTGCTGTCTGGAGCCATGAAGACTTGGGGCAGGATACTTTGGTGCCCCCTGTGTACACTGTCAGCCAGGTATGGCCTCGCCCTTACTAGGTCCTATTGCTCAGAGCACAGCTCCCAATTTCCTTATCACCTCATTGAGATAGACCCTGGAAAGGTAGAAACAAACAAATCCCTGACTCCTACCATCTGGTTACTTTATTTACATGATCAGCCTTCGTTCAGCTGACTTGCTGACAGTTAGTCAGCAAGGGGGGTCCTCAAGGGAACAGTTTCTAATCCTTTCAGTTTCTGAATTTACAGGAATAACAGAGGCAAGGGACTGGCCCTCCCACATTCAGGTGTTCTCTAACCCAGGGGTCCCCAATCCCTGAGCCACAGACCCATATCTGTCTGTGGCTTGTGAGAAACTGGGCTACACAGCAGGAGGTGAGTGGAGGGTGAGCCGGCATTACTGCCTGAGCTCCGCATCCGGTCAGATCAGTGGCTGCATCCGATTCTCATAGGAGCACAAACCCTACTGTGAACTGCACATGCAAGGGATCTAGGTTGCAAGCTACTTAAGAGAATCTAATGCCTGATGATCTGAGGTGGTTTCATCCTGAAACCATCCCCCGCCACCCCTGATCCCAATCCCTTCAACCTGTATAAAAATTTTCTTCCATGAAACCAATCCCTGGTGCCAAAAATGTCAGGGACCACTACTGTAGCCTACCCAAACAACATTTTATATTGATGCCTTCCCTCGAACCCAGCTGTCCACTACCACTACTCTTCTGCCTCCGTGAGGCACCTGTGCAGACGTTCTCCATCCCAGGAGGCAGAGCCCAAGCAGCTGACAGGCTCTTTGCACAATCCTGTAAACTATTGTCAGATTTCACCTGTTTCGTGGACTAGGCGCAGTTTATCAGACTATCTATTCCAAGTGTCTAATATAAAAACCACAGTGAAATACACCCTCAATACCACAGCACCAAGCTGACTAAGCATGACTAGCTCTTTCCAGTTCTTTCTTAAATGCTCACTTGCAACTTATTCATTTGTTTTACATTGTATGAGCGCTCCCAAGCAGTCAGGTGATAGCAACACAATATGTAAGACTAAGTCATGCTTAAGATGACCAGGTGCAGTGTCTCACTCCTGTAGTCCCAGCTGAGGTGGGAGAACTGTGTGAGGCCAGGAGTTTGAGGCTGCACTGAGCTATGATCATCCCCCTGTACTCCAGCCTGGGTGACAGCATGAGACTCTGACTCTTAAAAAAAAAAAAAAAGTTTTTAATTAAAATTCTATCCAATTCAGGATGCATTGTGCCCACCCTGTAGCAGGCTCTTGGAGATACAAGTATATAGCAGTTAAGGAGCTCACAGATTAATAATAGCTGTTACCAATAAAAAAAAATACATTGTGTTTATTTAAAAAGACATTCATGTGCCTATACCCATCTGATGCTTTCAATAACCCAGTAAAATAAAGATTACTATCCCCCATATAAAAATGAGGAAAGTACTCAGGCGCAGTGGTTCACACCTGTAATTCCAGCATTTTGGGAGGCTGAGGTAGGCAGATCACCTGAGGTCGGGAGTTTGAGACCAGCCTGGCCAACATGGCATAACCCCATTCTACTAAAAAATACAAAAATTAACATGGTGGCATGGTGGCATGCACCAGTAATTGCAGCTATTCAGAAGGCTGAGGCAGGAGAATAGCTTGAACTGGGGAGATGGAAGTTGCAGTGAGCTGAGATTGCGCCACTGCACTCCAGCCTTAGCTACTGAGCAAAACTCTGTCTCAAAAATAAATAAATTAAAATGAGGAAAGTGAAGCTTAGGAAAGAGAGGTAACCTGGCTCCCTGCAAAGACCACATAGCTAGGGACTACAAAGGCAATAGCTAAGCCTGAACCCAGGTCTCCTGACCCCTAAAACTTATTCTTTTTTTTTTTTTTTGAGACAGAATTTCACTCTTGTTGCCTAGGCTGGAGTGCAATGGTGTGATCTTGACTCACTGCAACCTCTGCCTCCCAGGCTCAAGTGATTCTCCTGCCTCAGCCTCCCAAGTAGCTGGGATTATAGGCATACGCCATCACACCTGGCTAATTTTGTATTTTTAGTAGAGACAGGGTTTCTCCATGCAGGTCAGGCTGGTCTTGAACTCCTGACCTCAGGTGATCCGCCTGCCTCAGCCTCCCAGAGTGCTGGGATTACAGGCATAAGCCACTGTGCCCAGCAAAACTTAACATTCTTTTCAATGATACCTTGTGATACCTCTTCAGCTGTGCAGGAGAGTAAAGTGAGGCAGCAGATAAATTAGCCTCCCTGGTTTGTGAGCCACTAGAGGACAGAGACAACGTCTGTACCCGCCTTTTTTCCTCAGGGCTTGGCACAGAGGACACACTCAGAGTCTTTCTGTTGACAAGTGCTTGACTGCAGCAGGAGCTGAGCTCTGGGAAAGATCAGTGGGAGCCAGAGTGGCTGGGGAAGCCTTTTTGTCAGAGGTGGCACTTGGCCTAAGTGTCGTAGGATGGTGGGGTTGGGGTGTGGTAGGGAGGAACAGCAGGGGCAAAGACTTAGGCCGGACAGTGCCAGATCTGCCTCCCTGGGGACAGCCTTTCTGCTCTTTGTTTCTACAGGCCCAGGGCTCAAGCCCAGTGACACTAGACCTCATCATTCCCTTCCTGAGGCCAGGGCGCTGTGTCCTGGTAAGAAAACCTACCCTCACTCTACATACAGAGCCCTGGCTTCTACTCCCCTGGTGGCACCCACCCATGGAAAATCCATTCTGCAAAAATGTTTGGTTTGACCGCCACAGTGTTTAAAATCAAAATTGCTTACCACTATTTACCCTGACTATTACTAATATTACCACTATTACGCATATATAAAAAAAGCTGGATTTCTGGCTTCTGTTGAAAAATCCAAAAGCCTGGTGCTGTGTGTCCACATTCTGGCACGGTGACAATGCCTGGAGCTCAGTGCCATCTGATTATTTCAGTCAGGGCCTGTGCTCTTCAGGTCCTCACAGCAGCCTTAGTCAACTTTGAGTTTACTTTTCGAGTTTGGCCCCTGTTACACTTGAGTTTGCCACCCTTGACCTGTTCTGTGCCAGGCCAGGAGCTGGAGCAGACACAAACCTACCCCAGAAGAATTCCCTAGCCAGTGCAACTCCCCTCTCCCCCAGCTCCATGCTTCACTCAGCTCCTCTGGGAGGAGAAGTTGCCTGACTCACAGGGGTGTGGGGCTCTGTGCCCTTAGGTGTGGCGATCAGATGTACAGTTTGCTTGGAAGCACCTCTTGTGTCCGGATGGTAAGTTCTTGGGGAGAGGGAGATAAGAGGGAGGTTGGGCACTGAGGAACTGGGTGGGCCTCACCCTACTTGACTCAGTCTCTAACAGACACCTGGGGCTCTTGATCCTGGCACTGCTGGCGCTCCTCGCCCTACTGGGTGTTGTTCTGGCCCTCACCTGCCGGCGCCCACAGTCAGGTAAGCTCACCGAAGTCAGACCTGCCGAGCTCCGAGGCTAGCTGTTCCCTCACCCTCCCCTGTCTGAGCTTTCTGCACTGCACCCAGTCTCTGTTACCCAAGCAGGGAGCCTCTGGTACCCAAGTGGGCAGGAATGGTTAAGGTAGGGCAAAGGGCCCAGTGAGCCTATTGTCACTGTACAGAGTCTTTGGACAAAAGGCTAGTGGGGCAGAAATCCAGCCTGTGCTGTACTTATCCAGCCTGGAGCCCTGGCCCTCTCTTGGGAAGGGACGTTTTTATCTAATTAGCCCAGGGGTACCCTATAGTCTAGGGCTGCTTTGTGTACCAACCCCCAGAACAAATAAGGGGTGAAGGCGAGAGGCGAGTACCCTACGGTAGCCTGAGAGACTGGGGAGGAGAGGGCTGAGCTGTCCCTCAGCTCACACCCCTTCATCTGTTGCTCCCCGCCACCAGGCCAGGGCCCAACACGGCCAGTGCTGCTCCTGCACGCGGCGGACTCTGAGGCTCAGCGGCGCCTGGTGGGAGCGCTGGCTGAACTGCTGCGGGCAGCGCTGGGCGGCAGGCGCAACGTGATCGTGGACCTGTGGGAGGGGAGGCACGTGGCGCGCGTGGGCTCGCTGCCGTGGCTCTGGGCGGCGCGGGAGCGCGTGGCGCGGGAGCAGGGCACGGTGCTACTGCTGTGGAGCAGCGCCGCCCTCCGCCCCGCCAGCTACCCCAACCCCGGCACCGCGCCCTTGCTCGCCCTGCTCCACGCTGCCCCACGCCCGCTGCTGCTGCTCGCTTACTTCAGTCGCCTCTGCGCCAAGGGTGACATCCCCCAGCCGCTGCGCGCTCTGCCGCGCTACCGCCTGCTGCGCGACCTGCCGCGCCTTCTGCGGGCGCTGGACGCGCAGCCTTCCGCGGAATCCACCAGCTGGGGACTCCTCGGAGCGCGGCAGCGCTGGCGGAGCCGCCTAGAGCTGTGCAGCCAGCTCGAACGAGAGGTCGCCCAACTCGCAGACCTAGGTTGAGCAGAGCTCCACCGCAGTCCCGGGTGTCTACGGCCACAACGTAACGGGAACCCCTGAATGAACCTTCGACCCTGGAATCCTTGGGTACCCCAGGGACGACTGGCCTTAAAGCCTTATTCCCTGCCTCCCAGGCCGGAAGTCCCAGCCCAGTCCCCGCGCATGTCCCTCTTCCTCCTCATACTTTCCCTTGACAGAAAGCTCCTTTAATCCCTGTTCTGATAGGGGAGGGCAGGCTTCCCACTTCCTCTCCAGAACTCCAGAAAGAGCAGTGTGCTTATGCTCCAGTCCAGGCTGGAGAGGTTGGCCCCGGGGTAGGGGAGGCAGGAGCCATGTCAGTTCTGAAGGCGGGCGGGGGGGCGGCGCGGGGCAGGTGAGAAAAAACCTCCTTGGGGGCCAGAGAATCCTTTTCCCACACTGAGGCTCTGCCCAGAGGGAGCAAGGACTCCGGACCTAGGAAAAGAGGCTTTTGGCTCTGGGTGGTCAAGACAATGGGAACTGGTGATGGGGTGGGTGGGTGCTGGTGGGGGACTAAGATCCGAAAAGATGAATAAAGATTAACATGACAAACTGGAAAACACAATGTGCCTCTCTATTGGGGCTGGGATCCACAAGAGCCTGCCTGGGGGTATGTGTCAGTTTGTGGGTGCAAATCCTCAGTATCCACACTGCATGGCATTTATCACATTCTTTCAAGCAATGCCTCCAAAAGCAAAGGAGAATGGGGCAATCTCCTTGATCCCTCCAGTGATTCTTCCAAAAGGAGAGAGGAAAACAGAGGCTTTGCCAGGTGGTATGTCCATTGTCACACAACTGGCCCACAATAACAGCACAGATGGGACCCCTGTGTGCCAGGCCCTGGGTCCTGGCTTCCTTCTAGCCCCCATACCACATTTGAGCCTAGGCCAGGCAGTGGTGAAAAGCCCACTTTCTGGTGCCCTTTTGGCTGTGCTTTTAGAGCTCCTGTCCCACAAAGGGTCACTGAGGCCCAAGGAGTGTGTGAGGGGACCGAGGATGCCTAGTAAGGGGATATCTAGTGGGCCCAGGACCCCAGGACTGTGTCCTCCTTAGGGCTCCTGGGGTGAGTAAGAGCTCCCTTACTCAGCCATGATGCATTCACTGCCTTCTTCAGGGGCCCCTCCCAGCCAGGTGTCAGCAGAGGGGGAGGAGAGCCAAAAAAGGAGGAGGTGCGGGCACCACCCTAGTCCAAGGCTGCTGGCTCCCATGCTTGGTGTTGGTGGGAGGGACAGAGAGGGGCGGGAACAGCCGGTTGCCTGCCGGGAGCCAAAACGAAAGCACTCCAGGCTGGAAGTAGGACGAGAGTCGACTCCCAGGAGAGGGAGTGCACAAACTCTCCAGTTCGGCCCCCACTGCCTCCTTTGGAGGCTGGGGAAGGATTCCAGCCCCTGCCACACACAGACACGGGCTGACTGGGGTCAGGGGTCAGGTGTCTGCCCCCCTTAGGGGGGCAGCACAGGACCTCAGGCCCGTGTGCCGCCTGGAACCTGGAAGATGCCTGTACCCTGGTTTTTGCTGTCCTTGGCACTGGGCCGAAGCCCCATGGTCCTTCCTCTGGAGAGGCTTGTGGGGCCTCAGGACGCTACTCACTGCTCACCGGTGAGTCTGGAACCCTAAGGAGATGGGGGAAGGCCCAGAATTAAGTTTTTGGCTCAGCAAAGTCCTAGCCTGGCTCCTGTCACTGCTGCCACTGCCAGAACTGCCCTGTCTGGTCTGTCTGGTGCTGATGGGAGAAGAGAAGAATGGGGAAGGGGCAAGACCTGGGTCTGTCTTCTTCTGGGAGGGTCTGGGAAAACAGAATTCCAGAAAAAGTGGAGGTCTCAGGCAGAGAACAGTGCCTAGATGTGGGGGCACAAACTCTGACTCTCCTTTCCTCCTTCCCAGGGCCTCTCCTGCCACCTCTGGGGTAAGTATCCCTACTTTTAAAAAGATTTTCCAAGGCTGGCTGAAAGGAGTAGAGCTGTCTCAGGCCCATGGCAACAGCCCAGGAGAGCCAAGTTCCTTGGCTCTCCTGGTTATGTCAGGTGCCACCAAGTTTCTGGGCTCGGAACAGCTTCAGCTGAGTTGTCCCAGGCCCACCTCAGCCCAGGAGAGCCAAGTTCCTTGGCTTTCTGGGTATGTTAGGTGCCACCAAATTCTGGGCTCAGAACAGCTTCAGCTCCCATCCACCCCTCCACATACAGACGATGACATACTCTGCCTGCCTGGGGACATCGTGCCTGCTCTGGGCCCCGTGCTGGTGCCTACACACCTGCAGACAGAGCTGGTGCTGAGGTGCGGCAAGGAGACCGACTGTGACCTCTGTGTGCGTGTCGCTGTCCACTTGGCTGTGCATGGTGAGCAAGTCATCCTGTGACAGTGCACGTGCACATGTGAGCATGTCTGGGGTGGGCATGAGGGCCAGGGGATCTCTTGGGCAGTGCTGGGCATCCTCCTGGAGGACACTGGGAGAAGGATCCCCAGGCCAAAGTGGTCTCCCCAGCCCCTGCTTCCCAGCACTGGGCTTTCTAGAAGGAAGCCAGTGCCAAAGCCAGTCCAGAGCAGGGGGTCTCACCTGGGGTTTTGCTCTTGCATCCTTCTAGGTCACTGGGAAGAGCATGAAGATGAGAAAAAGTTTGGAGGAGCAGCTGACCCAGGGCTTGAGAAGCCTAGGAATGGTGAGGAGAACTTGGCTGGCCCAACTGCTCCGTGCCAAGGCCTGGCCTGCTGCTCCTAGGCCTGACTGATCCCTGCCCTGTTGCCCACAGCCTCTCTCCAGGCCCAAGTCGTGCTCTCCTTCCAGGCCTACCCTACTGCCCGCTGCGTCCTGCTGGAGGTGCAAGTGCCTGCTGCCCTTGTGCAGTTTGGTCAGTCTGTGGTATGCAAACTAATAATAACCACCTTCTAAACCTAAAATCTGTAAAACACTTTCACATGCATTATCTCTTTGAGGATTACAAAAGAATTAAATTTATTGAACCCCCTCAGTACCAGGCCTTACAGCCAGTATTTTATAGGTATCAACTTATTTAGTTATCTTTTTCAAAACAGCCATGTGAGGTAGGACTATTCTTTTGATTCTGATCAGTGCTGTGGGCAAGCCCCTTCAGCCTGATATGCCTCAATTTTTATGTCTGTAAAATGGGGATAAGAATAGTCCTACTTCATATGCTTGACTGTGAGAAAACACCAAGCAGTTTTCCAGGGTACTGCTACTATTTCACCCTCTCCCCAGCAGTGGATGGGAGTTGCAGTTTCTTCCCATCTTTGCCAACACTCAGTGATGCAATTTTATTTTATTTTTAAATTAAATATATTTGAATTATATATGTATGGGACCCTTCATGAATTTGCATGTCATCCTCAGGCAGGGGCTGTGCTAATCTTTTCTGTATTGTTCCAGTTGTAGTATATGTGGTGCCAAAACAAGCATAGGTGTTATAATTGTAATAATTTTACTGCATATGTGCTGTTTTATCATTGTGGTTTTAATTTGTACCTCCCAATGACTGATGAAGTTGAGCACTTTTTTCATATGCTTATTGGCTGTTAGTGTAACTTCCTTGTGAAATATCTCTTAAATTTTTGGGGAGGGCCACATTAAAAAAATAGTCCCACCTCACATGGGTGTTGTGAGAATTAAATAAGTTGAGGCCTGTAAAACACCGGCTGTAATGCCTGGCACTGAAGGGTTTCAATAAATGTAATTACTTTGTAATCCTCAAAACTACTTGAACTAGGCATTATTATGATCCTCATTTCCCAGATAGAGAAAGTGAAGTTTGGAGAGAGGAGGTCTGTGGGCTGGATGCACTTCCCTGTACTCTTGGACCAAAAGAACAGTCCTGCCATATATACCATGGTGTACATACCATGGTGCAAGTACCATGATGCAGGGTGTTGGGGCTTCTCCCTGCCTCAGGAGGCTACATGTACTTGGAAGATCTATTTCCAATGGGGTCAAATCATTCAAACCGTTTGGCGTCCCCTCCAACCTCCAGCTCCCAGCTGATATCTTTTTATCTAGAGAATTGTAGACTGGGAGAACATCTGCTTGGCCCATGTCACAAGCAGTTGTGAGGACCACTGAGGCACTGGGTCAAGTGTGAGAACCACTTCTGTGGGGAGGGGTGTGCCACGTTGCATTGGGGTGTCTCCTCTCCTTGGCTTTGGCCAGGTGATTAGCACAGCAGGGTTGGGGCAGGGATTTAAATGGCTAGGACCTTTTCCCACCCTGGCAACCCTCTTACTGAGGACATGTGCTTTGGAATTGAGGCCCCTTGAAGGAAAGGTGAATGGTAGATTCCAGCCTATACAGTATAAATACAGTCATTGGTTGGGAAAGAAGGACAGTGAGCAGAGTGGTCCCTGCAGATGATCCACAGCCCTTGGCCTGGATTCTGAGCCCTGCACCACCAGCCTTCCCCACCGTCTCCTCACAGGGCTCTGTAGTATATGACTGCTTCGAGGCTGCCCTAGGGAGTGAGGTGCAAATCTGGTCCTATACTCAGCCCAGGTACGAGAAGAAACTCAACCTCACACAGCAGCTGCCTGGTAAGTGGACCCCAAGTCCTGGCCCCCTAGCCTCTGTCCCCTCTGGCTACTCCCTTGCTGCTTTCACCCTCTTCTAGCTCCATCCACACTCAGGCAGGGGTCTGAACTCATATCCTTGCCAGAGTCAGTCCCTCAGGCTTTCTCTCCCTGGGTGATGTGGCTTTCCAGCCCCTAGGGAAGGCGTTCTGAGCATCAGACAGATGTGGGTGGTATCTAGGGGATGGGGAGCCCTTCCTAATTCCCCTCTGGAAGCCAGATTGCCCTTCGTCTTTCCTTGGCCCCCAGCCCCACCGGAGGCTCTTCTGTGATCTCTCCCCAGACTGCAGGGGGCTCGAAGTCCGGAACAGCATCCGGAGCTGCTGGGGTAGGGGATAGGGCAAGTGGGCTGGGAGGAGGGAGGGGCAGGGTCTGGAGTGTGAGAGAACCTTGGAGTCCATTTCAGATATGGGCTGCCACATCTCAGAAGCTCACAGAACACAATCATTCATTCATTGATATCACATTAATTGCAGTAGCTGCTACTCTGTGCTAAGCACTGGAAATAGATGAATCTTGGGTCAGGCTCAGTGGCTTCTATCTGTAATCCCAACACTTTGGGAGGCTGAGGTGGGAGGATCGTTGAGCTCAAAAGTTCAAGACCAGCCTGGGCAACGTGGCAAAACCCCATCTCTACCAAAAATACAAAAATTAATTGGGCAGTGGTAGTGTGCATCTGTGGTCCCAGCTACTCGGGAGGCTGAGGCAGGAGAATTGCTTGAGCCTGGGAGATAGAGGCTGCAATGAGCTGAGATTGCTACACTGCGCTCCAGCCTGGGTGACAGAGCAAAACTCTGTCACAAAAAAAACAAAAGCAAAAACAAACAAAACAAATAAAAAACTTGAAATAAAAGCTAAGAAATTTAGGGTCTGACCTTTTTCCCATGTGCTATTTGGATTTTGTTTGGGTTTTGCATTTTCTTTTTTATTGTGTATAACATAACATACATACATAAAAGTATGTAAAGTGTACTAATTTTCATGTCCAGTTCAATTCATTTTTATATATGTATATACTTGCATAACTTGCACCCAGATCAATATATAAATACTGTGGTGTTTTCTGAACTATTAAATTTTTTCCACTTCATTTTCTTTTTGGCTTCTTAAAATTAAACTTAGTCTGCCTTTTTGGCAACTCATTAGAGACTACTCAACACCAGAGTTTTAAAAATACAGATATATATCATACATTTCATTTCTTCCTTCATTCAGTAGACATTGATTCATTTATTCAACAGATATTTATTGTGTAATTTCTGTGTACCGGGCAAATCCCTGGACACTGGAAATATTAAGTAATCAATAAATCAAGATAACAAAAATCCCACCCTCATGGAGCTGGGTGTCAGGGTGAGGGTGGGGGTGAGGAAGGACACGACAAACACATGGAAATGTGAATAATGCAGTAAGTTAGACAGTGATTAGAGATAAGGAGAAAGTTTGCGGAAGGGGGAGAGGTAGGTTGGGAGTTGCAGAAGTCAAGGATGGCCTCATTCTGGTGAGCAGAGACCTTAAAGAGGTGCCATGTATCTGAGGGAAGAGGATTCCATGCAGAGAGAATAGCCAGTGCAAAGGGCCTGGGGTGGAAGTGTGTCAGGGGTATTTAAGAAATAGTAAGGTCCTTAATAACTCTGCAGCAAGTTAAGGACACAAATGCCATACGCTGTGCGTGGTGGCTCATGCCCGCAATCCCAGCACTTTGGGAGACTGAGGTAGGAGGATCGCTTGAGGTCAGGAGTTCAAGACCAGCCTGGCCAACATGGCAAAACCCCATCTCTAATAAAAATACAAAAGTTAGCTGGGCACACCTGTAATCCCAGCTACTCGGGTGGCTGAGGCAAGAGAATTGCTTGAACCTAGGTGGTGGAGGTTGCAGTGAGCTGAGATCATGTCATTGCACTCCAGCCTGGGCAACAGAGCCAGACACTCTCTCAAAAAAAAAAAAAAAAAAAAAGAAAAGAAAAGAAAAAGGACACAAGTGGCAAAAGGTGAGGTCAGAGAGGTCACAGTTCTGACCAGAAGAAAAGGACTTGTTTTAAAGAGGTTACAAGATCTTTCTGACTGCAGAGATAGAAGCAGGGAGAAGAGCTGTCCTCAGACCACATACTGGGGCCTCCTCTGGCTTGGCTCTGGGCAGCTACTAGGGGCAAAGTCTGGTTTGAGATGAGGACACAGGCTCTGCCCTCCAAGAGCCTTCCAGTCTAAACAGTTTGAAGGAAACTCCAAAGGATCAGTTGGGTATGCAGAAGAGGTGAGGAAGTCTAAGCTGTGCTGTATTTGCCTCTTCCACCAGCCCTGCCCTGGCTCAACGTGTCTGCAGATGGTGACAATGCGCGCCTGGTCCTGAATGTCTCCGAGGAGCAGCACTTCAGCCTCTTCCTGTACTGGAAGCAGGTCCAGGGTCCCCCAAAACCCTGGTGGCAAAAAAACCTGGTGAGGCCACCCCCTTCCCAAGTCCATTCCCACTATAGGCTGATGCCCATGCAACGGACGCACTGCCTTATCAAAGAGGACTCATACCAAGCAAGGGAACGCTGGTGGGGGAACTTCTGCCTTCCTGGTTTCCTTGACCTTGGCCTCCTACTCTTCCTCATCTTCTCCTACTTCCTTCCTTTTGCTTGTTCCACAGACTGGACCACAGATCATTACCTTGAACCACACAGACCTGGTTCCCTGCCTCTGTATTCAGGTAGGAGCAGAGTCCAGCTGGGCGATAGAAGAGGAATGGGAAGATGATGATGGGGGTGACCCCTGCCTTCCTGGTCTCACCATTCTTCAAACCCTTCATTGAGGTGGAGACTGTGGCTCCTTGGGGTGGCTGGTCCTCCCTTGACCCTTGCTGTCCTATGCCTTCTGTCTGTTACATTCCCAGAATCCTCTCCCTGATCTTCCACAGAACTCCTATTTAAACTTCAGGCCCCATTCAAATGTCATCTTCTCCTTGAGGCTTTTCCCTACTCCTCCAGTTCTGTCTTTGTGTTCCCCTGTGGGGCAGAGCATGTGCTATAAACAGAACAGATCCTCCCACCTTGGCCTCCCAAGTGCTGGGATTACAGGTGCTAGCTACCGTGCCCAGCCCTGTTTTCATTTTTTAATGTTTTGTGGAGATGGGCCACCACACCCAGCTCAATCACCTCCTTTCTTATTTGGGCATCTTCTTGTATACAATAGATGCTCAATAAATATTATGAAATGAGTGATTTACTAATTTACATACATATTTTATCCTTACTACAAGTGTGAGTTTGTGATTTCCTTAAAGGCAAGCAAAGAGCCGGGCGCGGTGGCTCAAGCCTGTAATCCCAGCACTTTGGGAGGCCGAGGCGGGTGGATCACGAGGTCAAGAGATCGAGACCATCCTGGTCAACATGGTGAAACCCCGTCTCTACTAAAAATACAAAAAATTAGCTGGGCATGGTGGTGCATGCCTGTAATCCCAGCTACTCAGGAGGCTGAGGCAGGAGAATTGCCTGAACCCAGGAGGCGGAGGTTGCGGTGAGCCGAGATCGCGCCATTGCACTCCAGCCTGGGTAACGAGCAAAACTCCGTCCCAAAAAAAAAAAAAAAAAAAAAAGGCAAGCAAAGTATATCTAATTCAAATGTAATAACTTTGCAAGAGCCTTGCACAGTGCCTGGCATATACTGCCTACTCATTGTTTTGTTTTGCTTTGTTTTTAAACAAGGTAACAGTATGAGGGTCCTCACTGTTGAATGGTGAATGAATGAATCTTACTGCCTAGCACAGCAATAGGACACAGCAGATGCTCATGAGATGTTTGCTGTGATTTAAATGTCCTCGTTGCCAAACACAATGGCTGCCACACAGTAGGTGTTTCTAATTAAAGGTTTGATGAATAAATTAATATATTATCTCTAGTGCTTAGCGCAGAGCTATGCACATAATAAAAACGTCTCTTAAAGGTCTGTTGAAAGAATGAATGAATGTGTCCTTAGAATCTAGCACATTCCCCGGCACATAGTAGGTGCTCACAAAGTGATTGTGGAATGAATTCAAATTAATTATCCACTGGGCATGGTGGTTCATGCCTGTAATCCCAGCACTTTGGGAGGCCAAGGGGGGCAGATCACGAGATCAGGAGTTCAAGACCAGCCTGGCCAAGATAGTGAAACCCTGTTTCTACTAAAAATATAAAAATCAGCCCAGCATGGTGGCTCGGGCCTGTAGTCCCAGCTACTCGGGAGGCTGAGGCAGGAGAATTGCTTGAACTCAGGAGGTAGAGGTTGTGATGAGCTGAGATCAGGCCACTGCACTCCAGCCTGGGCAACAGAGCAAGACTCCCTCTCAAAAAAAAAAAAAAAAATTATCCAAGGTCCCTTGTGCCTGTCATACTGGTAAGACACATGGTAGGCACTCATTAAAAGTTTGTTGAATTAAGACATTGCCAGTGTCTGCCATTATGTTTGCTGGAAGAAAGGATGTGAACATCTCCAGGTTTTGTAAAAGGCAAGAAGACCTGGTAAGTGCTTGCAAAATATCCGCTGAATGACTGTGTCCCCAGTATCTAGCAGAGGGCCGGGCACGTGCCCATGGAAAGGTGGCTAGGTGGAACTGACCTGAGCAGACCCCCGTTTCCTTTCCAGGTGTGGCCTCTGGAACTTGACTCCTTTAGGACTAACATCTGCCCCTTCAGGGAGGGTGAGCTGACTGGCCTGGGGCTGGGGTTGGGGCTGTGTGATCGATGGGTGCCTGGTGTGCAGTGACTGCGCCCTTTCCTTGCAGACCCACGTGCACACCGGAACCTCTGGCGTGCCGCCCGGCTGCGACTGCTGACTCTGCAGAGCTGGCGACTGGAGGCACTGTGCCCACTGCCCGCTGAAGCGGCACTGTGTTGGCAGGCTCCAGGTGGGGACCCTTGCCAGCCACTGGTCCCGCCGCTTTCCTGGGAGAATATCACTGTGAACGTAAGCGAAGCAGAGGGTGGGTCCCATGGTGAAGGGAGAGCAGGGAACTGGGGTCTCCCTTTTGTGATCTTACCCATTTCTCTCTTTCCACAGAAGGTTCTCGAGTTCCCATTGCTAGAAGGCCACCCTAACCTCTGTGTTCAGGTCAGAAAGGGGTGCACAGCATTAGGCTGGGGGCTGGACGTGGGCAGACCCCCAGCCAAAGGTGTCTTTGTTCTTGGGCTGTTAAAGCATAGTGGTTGCCAGCTTCCCCCTTGGGAGTTCCACTGTTTACTTTAGCAGTGTGTGGAACCCTGGGCAAGTCACTTCACCTCTCTAAACTTCAGTCTCCTCATCTGTTTAATGCAGATGATAATACAGTAACTGCCTCATCGAGTGGTTGTGATGATGAAATAAGAGAAGTGCTTCCCCTTAGGAACTGGTACAGACTAAATGCTCAATAAATTTAGCCACTTTTATTATTGCTATCAGTATGCTATTTCCATTTATGTAGAATGGGTTGCTCCACAATTTCAAAGGGTGATTATAAGAATATTCACTCATTCAAGATTTTTTGAACAGCATGAGTAACTGTTTTAGGCACTTGTGATAGATCCTAATGTCCCTACTGTCATAGAACTTATCTTGTAATGGAGAAAGGCAGCCAGTAGACATTGTAAATAAATTATATAATATCTTAAAATTGCATACAAATACTATGGAAAAGGGATAAGGGAGGATTGGGGTTGCAATTTTTAGCACGGTGGTCAGGTGAGAAGGAAATCTCTTTGAGAAGGTTAGATGAGAGAGGAACTATGCTTTATAAGACATGAAAAGAGCTTTAGGGTCAGAAGACCCTTTAGCACAGAGAAAGATGAAGTGACTCCTAATCACCCAGGCTTGAACCCATATCTGCCTAAGGTCAGGTCAAGTGTAGATTCCCAACCCAACAGGCCTCCTGTTGCCTGCACTGTTCTGGTCTTTCTGGCCTTGGCTTTTGCTTTTCTTAGTGGCCCTAACCATGGTCTCTTCCCAGCAGGTGAACAGCTGGGAGAATCTGCAGCTGCAAGAGTGCTTGTGGGCTGGTGAGTGGGGCCTGGGGTGGCTGAGGCAGGGCCACTTCCTAGGGGTGGTCACGGCATGGGAGGTGGGAAAGTGGCCAATCCCAGCAAGGTTGGGTCTTGGTCAGAGTGGCCCCTCACCCCTTCCAGACTCCCTGGGGCCTCTCAATGATGATGTGCTACTGTTGGAGACAAGAGGCCCCCAGAACAACAGATCCTTCTGTGCCTTGGAACCCAGTGGCTGTACTTCACTGCCCAGCAGAGCCTCCACGGTAAGGACTGAGTGACCCTCCTCCACAGATCTCTACAGATGTATCTCACACCTGGCCTTAAATTTTTACTCAATCCACCCTGTGCTTGTCTCTGGAAACATGGGGGTGACTCAAACCTGGGCCCTATTCAGTGGCATCATCAAAGTCTCCCAGTCACCTCTACCCCATTCTACCCAGCTGTAGCCTGGTAGGTGCTGCCCTAAGGGTGCTGCCTCCAGGTAACAGTGCCCCCATCCTTTGGCTTGGCAGATGGCAGCTCGCCTTGGAGAGTACTTACTACAAGACCTGCAGTCAGGCCAGTGTCTGCAGGTGAGCAGGTAGCAGAAGGGCCCTACCTCAGTGCCTAAGGGCCTCAGGCCTAAAACTAGCACTCATCTACTATCTGTTTAGGTTTATTTTATGTTCAGCCCTGGGAGAGTTAAGAGTAGAAGAAGCATAGTTCCTATCTCCAAGGAGCACACTGTTAGCTAGACACCCGTAAACAGATAACCATACCTATGGGTGCTAAGTTTTGGGTTCCAGGGAGAGCTTCTGGGAAGAATTTCTTCCTATAAGCCAGGTTTGGCATGGAAGAAGTCATAGCCTAGGCAGTGGGCACAGCATAAGCAAAGGCAGAGCAGCTGCAGGAACCGTAGGCGGGAGATATGCATAGTTGATGATGGGAATTTGGAGATCAGGCCACCAGAGCTT
This sequence comes from Sapajus apella, assembly GCF_009761245.1. NCBI lineage: Eukaryota > Metazoa > Chordata > Mammalia > Primates > Cebidae > Sapajus > Sapajus apella. The sequence goes on from NW_022437153.1 coordinate 78,444, forward strand.
GGTGAATGCAGAACACCCAACTGGTGCCCTGGATTTGGTTCTGTTTGTATCTTATAGCTGTGGAATGATGACCTGGGAGCGCTATGGGCCTGCCCCATGGACAAATGTGAGTATTGTAAGAACTGCCTTTCCTTTCTGTACCAGGAGCAGGGATCTTGACAGGGACCACTCCTGGGTGCAGTACATGCAATGGCCTTGTCCTTCCCTGAGATCAGATAAACCAGAGGGTCATTCCTTCATTCACTCAAAAAATATGATGAGAGCTTGCAGGGATCCCAGGAGCACGGATAAATAAATAAATAAATAAATAAAATCTCTGTCCACAACCCTTAGCAGACTAGCAAGACATGAGCCAGTCACTTCATTTAAAGTGTGAGCTACTGAAGCACCACCAAGTGTTCAACGCTGTAAATGCATACAATGCAGACCTGACCTGGGAGGGGTAAGGGGCTCAGGGGGAAGGTTCCAGCAGGGAGTAGAGATGCATTTTTGTGAAGACTGTGGGGTACTTTTTTTTTTTTGAGACAGTCTCCCTTTGTCACCTGACTGGAGTGCAGTGGCACGATCTTGGCTAACTGCAATCTCTGCCTCAACTGTGGGGTACTTTTTTGAGAAACTCCAAGATGGCCAATGTGGCTAGAGGGTCTTGGACAATGTGGCAGGTTTCTGTCATGAGGTAAGGATGCAGGAGCCATGTTGGGAATTTGGATCTTACGTTAAGAGAAGCAGGAGCTATGATCAAATTTATATTTTTAAAAGATTTCTGAGGCTGCCATGTGGTGAATCAACTGGAGGCTAAAAATGACAGGGCTGGGACACCAGGCAGGAGGCTGTTGCAGACACCCAGGACAGCAAGATCAAGGACCCAGCAACCCTAGCTTAGGAGAGAATATGAGCTGACATTTTAGCACTTAAGATGCTCAGCATTGTGTTGTGCTTTATATGTATTAATATATTTAGTCTTCACACCAACCCTGTGACGTAGGTACAACGTTACAGAGGAGAAAACTGAGGCAGAGGGTGACGTTACTTATTCAAAGACCCCTAAACAAATGGCGCTATATTCATCCACTGGCTCTGACACTGTGCTGTGGATTTTGCACAAATCATTTCTCTTTTTTTTTTTTTTTTTTTTTTTGAGAAGGAGTCTCGCTCTGTAGCCCAGGCTGGAGTGCAATGGCACAATCTCGGCTCACTGCAACCTCCGCCTCCTGGGTTCAAGTAATTCTTCTGCCTCAGGCTCCAGAGTAGATGGGATTACAGGGGCACACCACCATGCCCAGCTCATTTTTTGTATCTTTAGTAGAGACAGGGTTTCACCATGTTGGCCAGGCTGGTCTCGAACTCCTGATCTTGTGATCCTCCCGCCTCGGCCTCCCAAAGTGATGGGATTACAGGCGTGAGCCACCACACCCCGCCGTCAATTCATTTCTCTTAAGTCTCAGTTTTTCTTCTCTGTGGAGGGTGAGTGTAAGTTTCTAATTCTTCTTCCCTGGGTCTCCCAGACTCCCACAAGCGCTGGGCCCTCGTGTGGCTGGCCTGCCTACTCTTTGCCGCTGCGCTTTCCCTCTTCCTCCTACTCAGAAAGGATCACGCGAAAGGTGAGCGCTTCCCGGCTCCCCATTCCCCAGGGGCAGGACCACAGTGGCTCTGGGAGTTCTCCGAGGGAAGGCGGCAGGCGAGCTCACCAGCTGCCTCTGCCCCTGTCCCTTAACAGGGTGGCTGAGGCTCTTGAAACAGGACGTCCGCAAGGGGGGTGAGTGGGTGCAAGCGCTGGGCGGGGGGCCGCCCCCGGGAGGGCCAGGCCTGTACCAGCTCACCTCTTCCCTCCCCGTCTCTTTTCAACGGCAGCAGCCGCCAGGGGCCGCGCGGCTCTGCTCCTCTACTCAGCCGATGACTCAAGCTTCGAACGCCTGGTGGGCGCCCTGGCGTCGGCGCTGTGCGAGCTGCCGCTGCGCGTGGCCGTAGACCTGTGGAGCCGTCGTGAACTCAGCGCACAGGGGCCCGTGGCCTGGTTCCATGCGCAGCGGCGCCAGACCCTGCAGGAGGGCGGCATGGTGGTCCTGCTTTTCTCGCCCGGGGCGGTGGCGCTGTGCAGCGAGTGGCTACAGGATGGAATGTCTGTGCCCGGGGCGAACTGCCCACACGACGCCTTCCGCGCCTCGCTCAGCTGCGTGCTGCCTGACTTCTTGCAGGGCCGGGCGTCCGGCCGCTACGTGGCGGCCTGCTTCGACAGGCTGCTCCGCCCGGACGCCGTGCCTGCCCTTTTCCGCACCGTGCCCGTCTTTTCACTGCCCTCCCAGCTACCGGACTTCTTGGGGGCCCTGCAGCGGCCCAGCGCCCTGCGTCCCCGGCGGCTCCGAGAGAGTGCGGAACAAGTGTCCCGGGCCCTTCAGCCAGCCCTGGAGAGCTACTTCCATCCTCCGGGAACGCCCGGGCAGGGACGCGGGGTGGGACCTGGGACAGGGGACGGGACTTGAATAAAGGTAGACGCTGTTTTTCTACCCATGTGGCCCACACGTGTCTCCGCGGCGGGTGTGGCAAACGGCGTTCCCTAGCCCCGCGGCCCTTTAAAGCCCGGACAGGTGCAGCTCGGTGCCGCCTCTGGTTGGCTGGCGTGGGGTGACGCAATGGCACATGGCCCACCACCATTGGCTGGGCGGCAAGCTCCGCCCCTTGGACTGCGGCGCGGGTGGGGGTTGTACGTTTTACGCAGGCTGTGGCAGCGACGCAGTGAGTAGACGGCCCACGGCACCCGCCGGCTGAGGCGAACGCTTCATCCTCCTCTGTGGCCTACGAGGGTCTGAATCTTTCCCTGCCGGCTCGTGGGCCGTGCCTTTGCCAGTCTGCGAGGCCCTGAACCTGACCCCTTCCCTTCCTAACCGGATCCGGGCTCCTCCCCCCAAGCCCGGGGTTCCGGACACCTCCCCCAAGACAACTCCTCTGGCCTCCTCTGCTTCATTACTTGGAATCTGATCTCTCCTCCCTAATTCTGAGGATCCGGCCCCTAGTAGCCTTTATCAGGCCCTCAAACAAGAGGCTGACTTTTGCCCCCTTGCCAAGGAGCGAGGCCACTTTCGTCTCCTCACCCCATGCTAATGGGAATAGCTTATCTCCCTTCTGGAATGGCCTATTATGCACCTTTCCCCGCCCATCCCCACAGCCCCTGCAGTACCCAGTCTGGCCTCTTTTGGTTGTAATAACGCAGATCTGGGCTCCCAGCGCCGCAGCACCTCAGAACAGACCCTTTTCTTTCTTACGTGGGGCCTGACTCCTTCAGTGAAGCCTCTCCACGCCCTCTATCTGCAGGTCACCAGCCTGGGTAAAGATGGCCTCACGGCCTCCGAAGGGCCTGGTCCCAGCTGTGTTCTGGGGCCTGAGCCTCTTCCTCAGCCTCCCAGGCCCCATCTGGCTCCAGCCCTCTCCACCTCCCCAGTCTTCTCTCCCGCCTCAGCCCCATCCGTGTCATACCTGCCGGGGACTGGTTGACAGCTTCAACAAGGTGGGTGCACCGGCAGCCTCATTGGAAGGGGACCCAGCTACTGTAACACAGCGATTTAGAGTGGGGAACCCTAGGATGCAAATCTGCATGGATTCAAGTTTCATGTTGGTCTCTTACTAGTTATATGGCCCTAGGCAGGTTGCCTTTCTGTGCCTCAGTTTCCTGATCAGTAGAACAGTGAGTGCTAGCATATGCCAGGCACTGTACTTAGCTATTACTAATTTTCTGTTTCCAGGGCCTGGAGAGAACCATCCGGGACAACTTTGGAGGTGGAAACACTGCCTGGGAGGAAGAGAAGTTGTCCAAATACAAAGACAGGTAAAGGGCTTTTTGGGGGAGGGGTGCATAGTCCCCTCCCCACCAAATCTCTTCTCTACTGGTGGAGGGCTAGGAATTCTTGGGGAGCACTTATTCATTCAACAAATATCACTGAACTTCTATAGTATAGCAGTAAACAAGGCAAGCAAAATCCCATCTTCCTGGAGCTCACATTCTAATAGAGAAAATAAGCAGTGAATATTAAGTCAGATGAAGAACAAACAGTGAAGCACAGTAGACTGCGGGATGGTAGGAGGCAAGGTGTTCAAAGTGTAGCATTTGAACAGAGAGACCTGAAGTGAAGAAGCAAGCTATGTGACAGGGAGAGAATTGGGCAGAGGATGAGGCTGAGCTTGGTGTGTTCAAGAAGCGGCTGGAGTGGAGTGAGCAAAGGGGAGAGTGGTAGAAGGTGAAGGCAGAGGTTCAGGCCTTGAAGGCTACAGAAAGGTGTTTAGATTCTTTTTCGAAGTGTAGTGGGAAGCTCTTGGAAGGTTATGAGCAGAAAAAATGATAACAGTCTTCTTTATACCTTTAAATATTACTCACAGTGCTATGTAGCAAACAGACTGTAGGGGGCAAGGAAGTACCAGTTTAGGAGGCAAGTGCATTGTCTAGGCATGAAGGCAACACAAGCTAGTGTAGCATCTAGTGGAGGACATGGTGAAGGGGTCACATTCTAGGTATATTTTGCAGAGAGAACAATAGGATCTGGTGATGGATTCATTATGGGGTATAGAGAAACAGAATAAAAGATGCTTACTAGATTTTGGGCCTGAGCAACTGGGTGAATAGTGCAGCAGATGTTTTCTAAGATGGTAATACAGGGGAAACTGAGATGGTTTGGGGAGGGGTGGGATGTGGTGTTCTTTGATCATATTGGCCTGAAGTGTCCATTAGACATCCAAGCAGACTCCATCCAAGTCTGGAATTCAGAAAAGAGTAGGAATTGGAAACAGAAATTTGAGAGTTGTCAGTATATAGTCAGTATGTAGAGAAAGCCATGGAAAGGGTATAGAAAGGCAAGCCCTGAGCCCTGAGTCCTGAGCCCTGCAGGACTCAAAGTTAATGGAAGAAGAGTCAGCAAAGACTCAGAGTTAGACCTGGTTGTTGGTTCTTACCATTTGTAACCTAGGGAAGGTCATTTAATCTCTCAGAGCCATAGTTTCTTCACCTATAAAATGGGGCTATTAATGCCTGATTTGCCTATTTCATAGGAGTGTAGAAAGGGTTAACAGGGATGTCCACTAAAAATAAAGGTTTTGTTATTAAGTAACAGTGGTCATTTTCTCTTTTCCTTCCATGGGCCTGAGTTTCCTTATTCAGGAATGAGGGGATTGGCCAAGATAACCCCAGTGCACTTCTGGCTTTACAATGGCTCCTGCATTGCTTGGTTTTTTAAATCACTTCCTATATGCCAGGCCCTGTGCCAGACCCTTCAAATACAGGATATAAAGCATCAAATATTTATATATATATATATTTAATTGTGGTAAAATATACATAAAAATTTCCCATCACCACTATCTAGTTCTAGAACATTTTCATTACCCCCTCCCAAAAAAATCCCATACCAATGACGTAGTCACTCCCCATTCTCCCCTTCCCCCGGCTCCTGACAGTCACTAATTTGTGTTAGTCAAGCAGAAATTAGGATTTGCTGATTTCATTAGAATCATACAATACGTGGCCTTTTGTGTCTTGCTTGTTTCACTTAGCATGTTTTCAAGGTTCACCCATACTGTAGCGTATATCAATACTTATTCCTTTTTATGGCTGGGTAATATTCTCGTTTGGCTGTACCACATTTTGTTTGTCCATGCATCAGTTGATGGACAGCTGCATTGTTTCTGCCTTTTGGCTGTTGTGAATAGTGCTGCTGTGAACATTTGTGTACAAGTTTTTGTTTGAACACCTGTTTTCCATTCTTTTGGGTCTGTATCCAGGAGTGGAATTGATGGGTCCTATGGTGATTCCATGCCTAACTTATTGAGGAACTGCTTTTCCACAGTGGTGATGCCATTTTTGCATCCCCACCTGCAGTGTGGGAGGATTCTAATTTCTCCACATCCCTGCCAACACTTGTTATAGGATGTATTTTTAACCATATCAATCCAGCAAGGGTATTATATTCCGTTGCTCAGATGCAGGGACTGATGTATCTTACAACAAACTTGCAGGGACGGTATTGTTGTCCCCATTTTACAGATGAGAAAGCAAAGAGGTTCAGAGAGATTAAGTGACTTGCCCAAGGTCCTACCACTAGATTTGAACCCAGGTCTGTCTGCTTCCCAGAACCATGATCCCTTCCATTATACCCCATGGCCTCTCCTTTGATATTGTTATAGCAAGACGAAGGGTGGAGAGAGACCTGATGAGGGTGGTGGGTGGGGTGGAGCTTGTTTCCCATCAGCCCTTCCCTGTCTGGTCAGTGAGACCCGCCTGGTAGAGGTGCTGGAGGGCGTGTGCAGCAAGTCGGACTTCGAGTGCCATCGCCTGCTGGAACTGAGTGAAGAGCTGGTGGAGAACTGGTGGTTTCACAAGTGAGTGGCAAGGGAGCCTTCCCTGGGAGTAGGTCACAGTTGGACCTGATGTTAAGGCCTTGGCTTGGCCAAGAAGTGGGGGGTGCATGCTGAGGGCCATGTCCTGGTTCTGCTCCTTCTAAACCCGGATCTGCTAAGGACTTGCAGGGGGATGCCACTTTGAGCCTCAGTTTACCCCTCTGCCAAATTGGGAAAGGGCATTGGTCAGATGGCCTTGTGGATCTTATGTCCAAGCTGGGTTGAATCACAGATTCAGAAGTGGGGGATTGGGAACAGCACTTGTGACACTATGTCAGCACCTCCTCCCCACCTCCCTCCACCCTGTCCCTGCCTCAGGCAGCAGGAGGCCCCGGACCTCTTCCAGTGGCTGTGCTCAGATTCCCTGAAGCTCTGCTGCCCCGCAGGCACCTTCGGGCCCTCCTGCCTCCGTGAGTTTTTAAGTTGCTCTTGGGGATGAGAGGGGACTGCTGAAGCCAGGGATCCATTGCTGGCCCTGTCCCTAGCTGGCCGTGTTAGCTCAGGCTACTCAGATAACTTTTCAGGACCTCGGTTCTTGCCCACCTCACTGGGCTGGGGAAATGGGCAAATCAGTGGGGAAAGGCTTGGAGAACGCACAGGGGCTAGACTAAGTCAGATGCAGTGTGGTTATCATCATGTATTAAAGAAATGATAGACCCCAGCCCCTTCATTTCCCATGCCAGATCAGACTAAGCTACCTTTCTAGGGAGGGGCGGGTGCTGCCCTGGAGTTCCCATGGTCACCATCCATCCTCACACACAGTCCTGGCGCAAGAGCTGAACTTACTACCAGCCTCTTTTAGAACAGTCTTTCCTGAAGCTGCAGATAAAGAGCTAGCTACAAAGATGGCAAATTCAGTCTTTATAAAAGAAAATATTTGCTGCAGTGGCTCATGCCTGTAAACCCAGCACTTTGGGAGGCTGAGGCAGGAGGATCACTTGAGGCCAGGAGTTTGAGAGACCAGCCTGGGTAACATAGCAAGACCCTGTCTCTTAAAAAAAAAAATAGTGGGGCATGGTGATGCAGCCATAGTCCCCCTAGGCTGAAGTGGGAGGATTGCTTGAGCCCAGGAGTTCGAGGCTGCAGTGAGCTATGATCACATCATTGCCTGGAAAACAGAGTGAGACCCTGTCAATAAAATAATAAATAAAATGTTTGGAAATAACCTAATTGTTCCACAAGAGGAAATTAGTACATTTCACAGTTTTATGACAAAATATGTCATTAAAATTAATTTTATTCTCTAAAAATGTTTAATGATATGCAGAGCAGAACATATTCTCTTGTATATCAAGGTTGTATAGATGACCTCACCTGGTTTGGTGTCTTCCCACAGCCTGTCCTGGGGGCACAGAGAGGCCCTGCGGTGGCTACGGGCAGTGTGAAGGGGAAGGGACACGAGGGGGCAGCGGGCACTGTGACTGCCAAGCCGGCTATGGGGGTGAGGCCTGTGGCCAGTGTGGCCTTGGCTACTTTGAGGCAGAACGCAACGCCAGCCATCTGGTATGTTCGGGTAGGTAGCCAAAATGTGTGGCACTGGGCCGGGGCAGATGGGGCACCTGGCTGCCGATCCTCATGCTGACCCCTTTCTGCCCAGCTTGTTTTGGCCCCTGTGCGCGATGCTCAGGACCTGAGGAATCAAACTGTTTGCAATGCATGAAGGGCTGGGCCCTGCATCACCTCAAGTGTGTAGGTAAGTGGGACCCTAGCTAGGTCTGGGGAAGATGGGCAGGGACCTGCGCTTGGTCCCTCCTTCTCTGCATTTGTTGAATACAGGCATGGGCTAGCTTAGGCCTTCATGGAGATCTTAACCTTGCTGGAAAGGCAGAAAAGTAACCAGATACTTACAGTCCAGTACACAGGTACTGTGCAGTATAGTCCCTGTGTACAGTGAGAGATACCTCTGATCTAGTTGAGTGGAAGCGGTGATGGGAAATCAGGAAAGGCTTCTTGCATGAGGTGTTACTTTGGCCAAGGCTTAAAAATTGAGGAAGGGTTGGCCAGGAGAATTAGGACTCTGAACTTTGGGTCAGGAAACCTGGGTTCAAGACTTGGTTTGGTCCCAGCCTAGCCACTCATAAAGACTAGAGTAAAGGCTAAGCTGCTATAACAAAAATCCACAAAAGACTGTGGCTTAAAGAATATAGAGGTTGGCCGGGTGCAGTGGCTCACTCACGCCTGTAATCACAGCACTTTGGGAGGCCAAGGCGGGTGGATCACCTGAGGTCAGGAGTTCGAGACCAGCCTGGCCAACATGGCAAAACCCTGTATCTACTAAAAATACAAAAATTAGCCAGGCATGGTGGCAGGTACCTCTAATCCCAGCTACTCAGGAGTCTGAAGCAGGAGAATCGTTTGAACCCAGGAGGCAGAGGTTGCAGTGAGCTGAGATCCCACCATTGCACTATAGCATGAACGACAAGAGTGAAACTTCGTCTCAAAAAAAAAAAAAAAAAAAAAAAAGAATCTAGAGGGTAGAGGGTTATTTTTTCTCTCATATCTCAGTCCCAAAGTGAGTGGTCCAGGTTGGCAAGGAAGCTGTGCTAGTCACAGTCATTCCAGTACCTAGATCATTCCTGTAACTTACTGCACAGTCATCCCCTGGCGTATTGTCTGCATGGTTGAGGCTGAGTCCTGGGCATCTCCATGTCCCATGTCCCAGCGCTCAGGAAGGGAAAGAAAGTGCATTGAGGAGTCCAAGCCGATTGTTTTAAGGCCAAGCTAACAGTGGAGCACATCACTCCTGTTACATCCTGTTCTCTAGAACTCAATTACAGGGCCACACTTAGCTTCAAGACAGGTTAGAAAATGTGTTCTCTGGCTGGGCAGCCTGAAGTTCACCTGTATGTCTGCTTCTGTGTTGTTGGTAGACAGTGTGCAGTCTCTGCCGTATTTAATCCCAGGCAAGACCATTCCCCAATGGCCCTGGTCCCAGCTTGCCTACTAAATAGAGATTGAAATTCTCACCCTGCTCACCTCTCTGCAGACATTGACGAATGTGGCACAGAGCGAGCCAACTGTGGAGCCGATCAGTTCTGCGTGAACACTGAAGGCTCCTATGAGTGCCGAGGTCAGTGTCTACTTCTGCAAAGGAGGAGTTGTGAGGAGGGATGGAGGAGCTGCTCCACACCTGTCTCTCCAGACCTTCCCCTTCTCAGGCTTCAGAGCACCCCCAGGCCTCCTCTTCTGGAGCATGGTTCCCCTGGGCCTAGGAGCACATCTTACCCGCATCTCTCTCTCCTCTCTCCAGACTGTGCCAAGGCCTGCCTAGGCTGCATGGGGGCAGGGCCAGGCCGCTGTAAGAAGTGTAGCCCTGGCTACCAGCAGGTGGGCTCCAAGTGTCTCGGTAAGTCTCCTGCTGATGGGACACAGGCACCTGGGAGTGCCTCATCCAGCATGAATGGAGAGGGGGCCGGAATATGGGCGGGCAGGGGAAGGAAGGGTGGAATGTTGCCTGGGCAAGGGCAGAGGGGAGTGTTGAGAGGTGGGCAAGATGGAGTTGGGGTGCTGGGTGGGGGGCCCTGGCAGAACTCTGACCCCTCTCTCCCCTCAAGATGTGGATGAGTGTGAGACCGAGGTGTGTCCAGGAGAGAATGAGCAGTGTGAAAACACTGAGGGCGGTTATCGCTGCATCTGTGCTGAGGGCTACAAGCAGATGGAGGGCATATGTGTGAAGGAGCAGATCCCAGGTGAGCCCTGGGGCAGGAGAGGGGGGGTCCTTATTCAAAGAGAAGGCAGGCAAGTCCCTTCCCGTGGTAGCAGTGGCAACTCCAGGCCTTGCCCCACACCTGCTGCCACCCAGCCCCCCAGAGGCTGCACTGAGACCAGGCTCTACATCTGATCACCATATTGGCTCTCAGCAGCCTTATATCTTCCAGGGTACAAAGGGAATCAGACTTGTCATCAAATCAGTCTGCCTCCCTCACCTGTTTCCTCATCTATCCAATGGGACCAGTGTTTGCCCTGGCCTGCTGAGAGCTGTCCTAGGGGCTGTGGTGAGATGCAGGGTAATCACAACGATGATGACAGGGACCATTTCCCCAGCAGTCACTGTGTCAGATGCTATTCCAGGTGCATTCCTCATCTTATTTAACCCCTGAAACAACCCGACACTGGAGGTTTTATTCTCATCCCCATTCTATATATGTAAAAACTAAGATGCAGAGAGGTGAAGCTACTTTCCCAGGGCTATGTGGCAAGCAAGTTGCAGAGCTGGGATCCCAATCCAGACAGTGTGACCCTGAAGTGAGACTCATACAAGTAATTAATAAATGCTCTGCTCCCAACTTGCCCACCATATAGCCTTGGCAAGTCCAACCCCCTTTACCTCTCTGAGCCTCACTTTCCCATTTAGTGAGACAGGGATGATAACTACTCCTTGCAGAGTGGTTTTGAGCAGTAAATGTGTGCCTGGCTTGCTGGGCAGGCCTGGTGGCCATGATGATCAGGTGTGTGGGAGTCCTGGGGAGGCTCCAAGAACTGCCAGGAACAGGGGTTGGAGTGCCAGGCTGCGTCTCTCGCTCTTCTGCAGAGTCGGCGGGCTTCTTCTCAGAGATGACAGAGGACGAGCTGGTGGTGCTGCAGCAGATGTTCTTTGGTGTCATCATCTGTGCTCTGGCCACGTTGGCTGCTAAGGGTGACTTGGTGTTCACCGCCATTTTCATTGGGGCTGTGGCGGCCATGACTGGCTACTGGTTGTCAGAGCGCAGTGACCGTGTGCTGGAGGGCTTCATCAAGGGCAGATAATCTCAGCCACCACCTATAGAATCTCCTCCCACCCATGCTGCCCCCAGAGCTTGGGCTGCCCTCCTGCTGGACACTCAGGACAGCTTGGTTTATTTTTGAGAGGGGGGTAAGCACCCCTACCTGCCTTACAGAGCAACCCAGCTACCCATGCCTGGGCAGACAAGGCCCCTGGGGTAAAAAGTAGCCCTGAAGGTGGATGCCATGAGCTCTTCACCTGGGGGGTACTGGCAGGCTTCACAATGTGTGAATTTCAAGTTTTTCCTTAATGGTGTCTTCTAGTGAGCTATGGCCCCTGCTCAGGAGGAGGGGGTCCTCTCATAGGTGGGGCCATCCTAGCCCCCTCCTGCCAGCTGCATGCTGCCAGCTCTTGTTCTGTGTTCACCACATCCCTACCCCCATTGCCGTTTATTTATTCATCTCAGGAAATAAAGAAAGGTCTTGGAAAGTGAAAAGACTTCAGTCTTACTACCACTCCCACCTTGGGGAAATTTCCTAGAATCCTGGGAAATTGAGGGCTTCCCTGATGACGAGTGGAGAAAAGAGAGCTTGCCCCTAAAGTGGTGTTAGGAGAAGGAGGATAGAGGAACCAGCTTTAGGAGGGTTCCATGCCAGCTGTCATTTGGCAAAGGACCCTGGAAAGATGACTTTTACCTCTGAACGTCACTCTTTCCTCAAATAGGCTTCATAATGCTTTCCAGTCAGGTTTAACGTGAGAATTAAATGAGGTGATAAATGTGAAGACCTGGACAGTACACAGGAGATGTTCAATAAAATTGTGGTTGCCATTATGACCAGAGCCTCCAAGTCTCAAGCAACCTTTCCTCGAAGTCCTCCCCTCCCTCCAATACACAGGAGTTAGAATGACTGGGAGGCGGCAGGGGCTCCAATCTCTCCTTCCTCCTAAGAGTACAGGATCCTGGCATGGCCAGAGGGAAGCACGAGGCAATTCCTAAGGGTTTATTTCTTTGGCACAAAGAGGACAGTCAATCGAGACAAGTGAGGCTTATCACTCCACATTGGAGAGTCTGGGGCACCTGCTCCCTGTTCCTCATGCCCAAATCCATGCACATCCACCCTGTATTCCGCATAGGACATGGCCTCTGTGCAAAAAATACTGGCTGAAAAAAAATAGAAATATTAAAAACAAAAAACGGGGTGGAGCAGGTTCACACCTGGCTGTCCCTGGGAACCGTGGTCCAGTGGAGGCCTGGGGATGCCTTTTATTTATTTATTTATTTATTTTTGAGACGGAGTCTCACGATTGTCACCCAGGCTGGAGTGCAATGGCGTGGTCTAGGCTGACTGCAACCTCTGCCTTCCGGGTTAAAGCAATTCTCCAGCCTCAGCCTCCCGAGTAGCTGGGAGTACGCACATGCCACCACACCCGGCTAATTTTTTTTTTTTTTTTTTTTTGTATTTTTAGTAGATACGGGGTTTCACTATGTTGGCCAGGCTGGTTTCAAACTCCTGACCTCGTGATCTGCCCGCCTCAGCCTCCCAAAGAGCTGGGATTACAGGCATGAGCCGCAGCGCCAGGCCAGGATGCCCATTTTTTAAAGGCTCAACTGTCCCAGTAGGCCATGCCTTGTGTGCATCGGGCAGGGTCCTGGCCCTGCATCAGGACCTTTCCTCAAAGCTCGATGGTATCACTGGAGGCGCTGCGGGATTCCCCGGGCTTGCCGCGTGGCTGGACCTCTGCCGGGCCGTCCCCTGGCCGAGCAGCGGTAGAGTCAGGGACTGGGGTCGGGGCAGGCAGTAACTGCACAGTGCTGGGTAACTCATCTAGGGGCAGACTGTCCACCGACGACAGCCCATGGCGCCAGGGGTTCCAACTGATCTTGAGTGAACCCTTGGAGAAGCTGTCCAGGGAGCTGCCAGAAGCCGCCGCGGCCGCCCCGTCCAGCTCATCCACTACGTGCCGTGGGACCGGCCCGCGCACGCGCACATCACTGAGCGACCTGCAGCGGCCGCGAAGGAGCGTGGAGCCCGTGTCGTCGAACTCGGCTTTGGGGTGGCTGCCCCGGCGCGGCCGCAGAGCGCCTCCAGGCGGCGGGGAGGCCAGGCCGCGGAGGCCGCAGCGCTGGAACACACTGTCTCGCACCAGGTGCTCGCGGAAGAGTGCGGCGTCGATGCTGCGGCTCAGGTTGATGGGCGAGGGCGGCCGCAGATCCAGCTCGCTCAGCGATGGCGCCGGACCTACACCGTTGCGGGACAGTCCCGGGCCACCCTGGGGACCGCGACCCAACGATGCAGCCGAGCCCCAGGCGCCTGAACTGGGCGTGCCTAGCTGCCCACTCTCCGCCGGGTTGCGGATGAGACTCTTGCTGATGTCCAAGCTGCCCGCACCAATGCCGCTGGGCCCCGCGTAGCAGTTATTGGGACGCTCCGGCACCTCGCTCTTGCCCGACGGCGCCGGGCACGCCAGACGCATCAGCTTAGCCCAGCAAGCGTGCTCCGTGGGCGGCCTGGGTCTCGCGGCAGCCACCGCGGCCAGCGCCAGAGTGAGCGCCCATGTCAGCTCCAGGAGGCGCAGCCAGAAGTGGACACCCCACCAGGCCCACGAGAAGCGGCCCACGCGGCCTGGGCCCGGGTACAGCCAGAGCGCGGCCGCCAGCTGCAAGCCGCTGGCCAGCAGCCCCAGCGCGCCCGCCACGGCCAACAGCCGAGGGCCAGGGCTGGCATCCCAGCCCCGCGGCCCTTCCAGCAGGCGGCGACGGCACAGGCAGAGCGTGCCCAGAGCCACAGCCGCGCCCCAGGCGCACGACAAGCCCTGCGTCAGGAGGTTGAGTGCAGACCATGGGGACAGCAGGTCTGTTGCGAGCAAACCCACACCATGCACCAACGCCACTGCTCCCAGCAGGAGTGGGTTTTGCAGCGGCGGCGGCAGCCCCACGCCCAGACCGAGCAGCGTCAGGGAGGCCAGCGCTGTCAGCAGCAAGGGAAAGGGCAGGTTGTAGAGCACCAGGCCAGCGCGAACGCCCAACCGCGCCTGCGAGCCGTAAGGGTCGGTCAGCATATAGGCGGATCGCAGCCCCGAAGCCACCAACACCAGCACCGCGGCCACCAATGCCAGCCGCGGCCCTGACGGGGCGGCTGCCAGCGCAGCCAGTGCCAACAACGCTGGCAGCAGAAAGAGCACCCCCACCCCGTAGACATGCAGCTCCCAGGAGAAGCTCAGCACCCGCCGCAGGGGCCCCCAGCGTAGCGGGGGTGCAGTGGCATTGGCTGGGGGGCTGGAGGCCGGAGCTGAAGCCATGGAGCTGGCTGAAGGCTCCGGAGGGGGAGGTTGGCCCAGGGCTCGCTGCGTGGTGACTCGAATGAGGCCCCGGCGTGACGTCGAGGGGGCCTGGACTGGGGGTGCTGGGGGATGGCTTTGGGGGCGCCCCGGCCACTCCTCGGCTTCATCTGCAATGATAACAATATTAAAATAGCCCTTTGAAAAGTGCTTTTGATTTTCTATCTTCCTCTAGTGTGGTTGGCAAGTCATTTAACTTTTCCAAGCAAATCTGCAAAATGGAGATAACAGTACCTGCCTCATTGGGTTGTGGAGAAGATGAAATGTTTAGCATGGTGCCTAACACCCAGTAAGTGCTAAATGGATGTCAGCTATCATTTTTATTAAATGCTGCTATCAGGGAAGTAGTACCCCAGCAGTTCGACACATGGGCTGCATATTAGAATCATCTGGAGACCAAGGAATAAGAATTTCTTGGGACATGGCTTAGGCATTGGAATTGTTTTTTTTCTTTTTCTTTTTTCTTTTTTCTTTTTTTTTTTTTTTTTTAGACAGGTTCTCACTCTGTCACCCAGGCCAGTGTGCAGTGGTACAATGAGGGCTCACTACAGTCTTGACCTCTAGGTCAAGCGATCTCCCACCTCAGCCTCCGGAATAGCTGGGACTACAGGCACACACCACCATGCCCAACTAATTTTTTTGTTGTTGTTCTAAACATATCCATGTCACATATTAGAACATTCTAGTCCCAAAAGGGCAAATGACTTCTCCCAGATTCCCCAGTGATATGAGTTTATTATCCTAGGTTGTTTGAAGGAAGCCCTGGGAGACTCCTTTAAGCAGGTGATGTCTCCATTCATCACCGCCCTCCACCTCCATACACCCTCAACAAAGGTTCTCAGTTACTAGACAGAACACTCCCCTCTCCCCATACTCCAGCCATGCCCTCACCTGGCTGCAGGGCCCCCATGGGGCTCTCTGTTCGGTTTGCAGCTGGGCCAGGGTCTGAGGGACCAGGGATGAGGGACTTGGGGGTGCCTGGGAGCTCCACAGCTCCTCTCACCCGCTGCGGGGAGATGGGGTCTGCTCCATTCATTGCTGCTATCTCTGAAATGACAAAGCAGTCATCACCGTACCTGACCCTCCTACAGTCCCCAAAATCTAATACCTCAGGATTGAGGCACAATCACCCTCATTTGCCACAATGAGAAAATGAGACCTAGAGGGACCAAGGGTCAAACAGAACTGAGGCATCCAGTTGCCCCGGAACATCATTCAGCACACGCACTGATACCCACCTGGCTTGGACCGCCCATCAGGAGCCTCTGAGGCGGGAGGAGCCGTGGGCTGGGGTCCTGGTGAATCCTTAACATCAGGGAGGTCACCCTGCTTAGGCGGGGAACCTGGGGAGCTGACTTCCCAGGCAACTTCAGTTCCAGCCCTCTTGGGGGTCTCAACCGGCAGCTCCTCAACAGGAGGAAGGCTTCTGGCCAATGCCAAGTCTGGCTGGCCCCCTGGTTCCTGTGAGTAGGCCACCTCAGCTGGGGATACCGAGCCAACATCAGGGCCTGCTGGATCCTGCTGGGTGAAGAAGGGGCCTTGAGCTGCCTCCTGGAAGTCCGGGAAGTCCTCTGCAAACCCACCCTGTCCTTCCAGTGCTGGCCTCTTGACAGTGCCTGAGTGGGGAACAAGCATGTGGGGTGGGCCCTGGTGGCCTGAGGGAGAAGTAGGTGGGACCCGGCTCTTGGTTTTGGCCTTCAGACCCTCATCTCTAGGTGGCTGCTGTCCCTCTTGGCCTCCATGCTGCAGAGAGGGAGAAACTGTGGCTACCCTGAGGTGAAGTCTGGGAGTTGTGGGGATGAAAGTAAGATGAGGGGGACCCACTGGGTGGGGAGCCACTGCTTCTTGCTCCAGAAGCTCTTGTGAGTCCAGAGGTCCTGTCCAGCCATGGGAACTTGGCCCTGGAGCCATCTGGAGGTCATCAGTTACTGAGAGTCGTTCTCTCTGAGCCCCGGGGGCTGCTTTGGGCACGTACAGGGCTGGGCCAAGGGGAGAGGCCATAGGCTTCTCAGGCATCTCTGCAGCAGAGGCGTGGTGGACGTCAGAGTTCCTGTGACTCTCAGCTCTGCGGTTCTCCCGGAAGATGTCTAAGTCCTGGGGCTCTGAGCCCACAGAACCCTCGGGGTGGGCTCCGGGGATCATAGGGGTTTCAGAGTTTTCAAGTGGCCTGGGAAAGCCCCTGCCCAGGGCAGGGCCAGTCCCCAGGAGCGGCAGCAGTAACAACAGCAGGAGGCCACATATACAGCCCCATGGGCTGGAGGCCATGGTCTACTCCGACGCCTGGGCCTAAAGCCCCCACCTTCCAGTCCTCACTGGATGAGCCTAAAAAAAAAACAGGGGGAATGACATGTGAGGGCTGGGGGTCTCCATGGCTTCCTCAAGGGGCTAGCAGGAAAGAAGAGCAACACAAGGCAGCAACTTCTCTGCTTTTAAAACTGCTGGATGTGGCACTTGCCCTGCTTCAAAACCTTCAGCGGCCTCCATTTCCCTCAGGAGAGAACATAAGCTCCTCTCCTGGCCTGCCAAGATTCTGGCCACCACAGGCCATTCATCTGTTCTCCAACACCCACTGGACTGCGTGATTCCCAAGCCTTTGCTGCTGCTGTTCTCTCAGCAGGGAATGCTCTCTCCCTTCTTCACTTGCTGAAATCTTGTTCTTTTCTTTCTTTCTTTCTTTCTTTTTTTTGAGACAGAGTCTTGCTCCGTCACTCAGGCTGAAGTGCAGTGGCATGATCTCGGCTCACTGCAGCCTCTGCCTCTGGGTTCAAGTGATTCTCCTGCCTCAGCCTCCTGAGTAGCTGGGGCTACAGGTGTGTGCCACCACACCTGGCTAATTTTTATATTTTTAGTAGAGATGGAGTTTCACCATGTTGGCCAGGCTGGTCTCAAACTCCTGACCTCAGGTGATCTGCCCATCTCAGCCTCCTAAAGTGCTGGGATTACAGGCGTGAGGCACTGCGCCCAGCCTGAAATCCTATTCCTAAAAGCCCATTTCAAAAATGAGAGAGGTGGAGAGGGAGAGGTGGAGAAGGAGAGGAAGATGCACCTGCCTTTGGGGAGAGGCCTAAGTTTGAATCCCAATGTCTCCATTTCCTGGGGGAGTCATTTACCTCTCTGCATTATAGTTTTTCCATCAGTAAAATGGCGATAATAAGCATCCCTAACTTGGGGGAGCTCTTACAAGACTTAAATAACAAAACACTTATGGGCAAGGTCCATACCTGGTGCTTGAGAAGCATAAGAACCCTTTCACTTTTCCCTCTGTCCAGAAAGCTTTCTGTCTCTCCATTCCTCTTAACTATTTCAACAAGTAATTTGAACACACACTATGTGCCAGGCCCTGAGAATAAAGCAGTGAACAAGACTGCCAAGATTGCCCTCATGAACGGCATTCTAGGGGAGAGACAGACAATACATAATTTTAAATAAGATGTGCTATGAAGAAAATAAAACTCGGCTAAGAGATGTATGAGAGGCCATTTACACAGGGGGTACCAGGATGTCCTCTCTGAGGTGACATTTAAGCTAAATGCTGAATAAGAAGGAGTCAGCTGTTTGAAGATTTGGGGGAAAGGCATTTGGCAGAGGGAACAGAAAGGGCAGAGGCTCTGAGGCAGGAATGAGCTGGGTGAATTCGAGAAATAAGAACAGGAGTGTGGGCCAGGCACGGTGGCTCACATCTATGATCCCAGCACTTTGGGAGGCCAAGGCTGGTGGATCGTTTGAGGCCAGGAGTTCAAGACCAGCCTGGACAACATGTCAAACACTCGTCTCTACTAAAAATACAAAAATTAGCCAGGTGCAGTGGCAGGTGCCTGTAGTCCCAGCTACTCAGAAGGCTGAGGCAGGAGAATGGCTTGAACCCAGGAGGCAGAGGCTGCAGTGAGCTAAGATTGTGCCACTGCACTCCAGCCTGGGAGACAGAGTCAGACTCTGTCTTAAAAAAAAAGAACAGGAGGAGTGTGGCTGAAGCACAGGAAATGAAAATCAGGAAGGCAGGAGCAAGGTCACAGGTGTCTTGTAGGCCTTGACACGGCACCTGAATTTTATTCCACATGCTACAGGCAGCTAGAGGGGATGGGAAGCACGGGGATGACAAAGCCTTATTCGTGTTTGTTTGTTTTTTTTTTTTTTTTTTTTGAGACGGAGTTTCGCTCTTGTTACCCAGGCTGGAGTGCAATGGCGCGATCTCGGCTCACCGCAACCTCCGCCTCCTGGGTTCAGGCAATTCTCCTGCCTCAGCCTCCTGAGTAGCTGGGACTACAGGCACGCACCACCATGCCCAGCTGATTTTTTGTAGTTTTAGTAGAGACGGGGTTTCACCGTGTTGACCAGGATGGTCTCGATCTCTTGACCTCGTGATCCACCCGCCTCGGCCTCCCAAAGTGCTGGGATTACAGGCGTGAGCCACCGCGCCCGGCCTATTCGTGTTTTAAAAAGCAGAGAGAGGCTGGGTACCATGGCTCACACCTGTAATCCCAACGCTTTGGGAGGCACAGGCGGGTGGATTGTTTGAGGTCAGGAGTTCGAGACCAGTCTGTCCAACATGGTGAAACCCCATCTCTACTAAAAATACAAACATTAGCCGAGTATGGTGGTGCGGGCCTGTGATCCCGGCTACTTGGGAGGCTGAGGCAGGAGAATCACTTGAACCCAGGAGATGGAGGTTACAGTGAGCCAAAATTGTACCACCACGCACTCCAACCTGGGCAACAGAGCAAGACTCCATCTCAAAACAAAAACAAAAACAAAAACAAAAGCGGAGAGAGAGGCCAGTGTAAACACCCAGGTAGGATGGGATGGTGGCTTGTTTCAGCTTGGCCATTCCTCTTTCCGCCTTCCTTCTCTGACCTTCCTGGGCACTTGTCACCCTAGCCTCATTCTGTAATAATCTCCTGCCTCTTATTTCAAACCTGCAGCCTCCAGTATACACCTGGTCCCAGGTGGCTATCCCCCAAAATTTCTTGTTCCTGAGAGCCTCTTGGTGAGCCAGGGAGGCAGGAAGGGGCCCCACCACCAGGAGACGGTGCATGGAGGCTGCAAGAGCTGAAGCCTGGGTGTGTTTAGGGGAAGAGGTCCTGCTCTTTTCCTCTCTGGGAAGCAGGTGTCTCCAAAGCTTCCTGGCTCTTAACCTATGGTGGCTCACAGACACCTTGAGAAGCCACTGAAAACCTCAGGTGCTCTCCCAGGGAAAAGATCCAGGCTCACCAAAAGTTGTGGACGATTTCAAGGAATTCAAACACCTCTGAGGCCCATCCTCCAAACTCTAGTTTAGATTCTGTCTTAAAGCCTTGTTAGTTCATTTCTCAAACACTCACGGAGCCTCACTGGCTGCTTCTGGTCTAGACTAGGTGCTGGGGGTCCAGAGGCAGGGCTTAGCTCCAGGATTGGGAGTAGGTAGGGGTGTGCTGAGAGGCCCCTAACACAGGTACTGGCTAAAAACAGTGCTCCTGTGTTTAGCTCTACACCAGTTAGGCTCCTGTGCTAAGCTTAGCAACATGTCATTCCGCCCTCCCAATACGAGGTGTGGGAATAACTATTTCACAGGGGGAAGAAACTGGGTTTCAGAGAGGGTGAGCAACTCCCCCAAGGTCACACAGCCAGTTGAGTGGACACAATCAGGGTTGTGATGCCCCCAGAGGCTCATCTTGTGCAGTGAGTCCAAAAAGCGTTGCTGAGAAGACAGCTGAGTGGGGCCTCTGAAGATAAACATGCCATCTACCCACCACCGCCAACCGAAGAGATGTGGGCACCTGCGGACAAGGCGGGGGCTTGCCCAGCCCTGGGCTCCCACTGCTGGAGAGGCTGTGGGGGTGGGGGATCTCTCTGCCGCAGAGACTGGGGAGAGGCCGGCGTGGGGACAGGGCGAGGCCGCTGCAGGGGAGCCTCGGAGCTGGTCCATCTCGGGTTACCTCTCCTCCTCCTCCTTCTCCTCCTCCGTCTCCTCTCTCCCTGGCTCCGCGCCTTCCCGCAGTGTCCAGGATGGGGGTGGGCGCCGTGTAGGCCTGGTCGCCCGCGCCCGCGAACGGGGCAGCAGGCCACGCTCCCCGCCGGGGCCCCGCCATCGCCCCCTCCCTGGGCCAGCTCCTCACCTGCGCGCCGCAGCCCCCGCGTTCACCTTGCGCGCGTCCCTGCACCCGCTCGCCGCGCCGCATCCTCCGAGATGCTCAGACTTGGCTAACAGAGCCTGGCGCTGCCGATCGCAAGCCCGCCCACAGGAGCGCAGCCCTGCTTAACTCTTTCCCCTTAGGGGTGGACTCTTCTCCCAGCCCTGACTTCCCCTCGCTCAGGGATTCTCAGGGCTCAGAGTGGAAGCGAGGTCACCTCTGAGGGATGTGGAAATGCCTTCTGCAGCATCCCTGAAAGCGAGGCAGCTAGCCTCTGCTTGCATACCTCATGGGACGGGGAGCTCACTTCCTCCTTATCTATATCCCTATATCCTTTTAGGTAAATCCTACTTGCAGCTCGGCGTGTATCCTTCAGATCCTTTTCAATGCACAGTTACATATACATATTAAATAGAAATGACGTCATGCTGTACACGTTTTTGTTTTTGTTTTTTGAGACGGAGTCTTGCTCTGTTGCCCAGGCTGGAGTGCAGTGGCGTGATCTCGGCTCACTGCAACCTCCGCCTCCCAGGTTCAAGCGATTCTGCTGCCTCCGCCTCCCTAGTAGTTGGGATGATAAGCATGCACCACCACGCCCAGCTAATTTTTATATTTTTAGTAGAGATGGGGTTTCACCTCGTTGGCCAGGCTGGTCTCCAGCTCCTGACCTCAGGTGATCAGCCTGCCTTGGCTCCCCAAAGTGTTGGGATTACAGGCGTGAGCCACCGTGCCCAGCCGCTGTAATTCCCCTTTCTCTCTTTCACTTTACAATATATTCTGGCACATTTTTCATGTAAATATCTATAGATCTATCTAATTTCTTGTATCCACTGTTGAGAATTCCAGCATATGGTCAGCTAGTTATTGTTCTTTATCCTGACCCCTGTGATTGGACACAGGTTGTTTCTAGCCTTTGATTAGCAGGGATAATGGAGCAGGGGCCATCCTTGCAGACATCATTGTGCCTGAGCACAAGTGCACCTACCAGGTAATTGCCTAGCTTAGGCATGGTAGTCGAATCTATGAGTCTGCACATTTTCAGGGCTGGTAGACACTGTCAAAATGTTCCTGGTCTTTCTTTGAACACCTCTTAATAAACTAAACATTCACTGCTAGGCTCAACTCATTAAGGGAAATCCACACAAGAAATATATGTGATTATAAAAAACGAGGTAGGGCTGGGTGCAGTGACTCACACCTGTAATCCCAGCCCTTTGAGAAGCCTAGACAGGAGGACTGTTTTGAGCCCAGGAGTTCAAGACCAGCATGGGCAAGATAGTGAGATCTTTTTTAATTAAAAAAAAAAAAAAAAACACTAGCCAGGCATGGTGGTGCATGGCTGTAGTCCTACCTACTCCAGAGGCTGAGGCAGGAGAATCACTTGAGCCCAAGAGGTCAAGGCTGCAGTGAGCTGTGGTCACTGGAGTGCACTGACCACTCTGTCCATTGACCACAAGCTGTGTCACTGGAGTGCACTGACCACTGCCCTCCAGACTGGGCAACAGAGCAAGACTCTGCTACAAAAAAGAAAAAAGAAAAAAAAAAGAAGAAAATTTGGCTTATGTGATGGCTCATGCCTGTATTCCCAGCACTTTGGGAGGCCAAGGCTGGAGGATTGCTTGAGCCCAGAAGTTCGAGACTAGCCTGGGCAAAATGGCAAAACTCCATTTCTACCAAAGTGACGCACACATGTGTTAATTTAGCCAAGTGTGGTGGTGGGCACCTGGGTCCCAGCTACTCAGGAGGGTTAGGTGAGAGGATCACTTCAGGAAGCAGAGGTTGCAGTGATACAAGATTGCACCACTGCATTCCAGCCTGGGTGACAGAAAGAGACCCTGTATCAAATAAAAACTTAAAATTTAACTTAAAAAAAAAAAAGAAAAAATTCTTCCCAGGGCTGAGCTAACATCTCCCTCCCAGTGGCTTCCTACCTCTGGCTCTCACAGCAAAGCGATACTCAGCCCCCAGTTGTGTCTGGCGTGCTGCCGTTTGAAGACTATTCCATC
This sequence comes from Sapajus apella, assembly GCF_009761245.1. Lineage (NCBI taxonomy): Eukaryota > Metazoa > Chordata > Mammalia > Primates > Cebidae > Sapajus > Sapajus apella. The sequence continues at coordinate 100,976 of NW_022437153.1, forward strand.
CCTAAAGGCTGGTAAATGGTGGGGTCTGAATCCAGCTCTTTGACTGTGGGAGAGAGTGCAGGCATTACCATTTCACCACATCACCTCACCAGCTCTGTTTTTCTTGTTGGAGCGTCTTCAGAATTGTAAAGGCATCTCTCCTTTCTCTGGAATCTTCTTTCTCCAGGACAAACCCTCCCAGTTCTTCAGCTGTTCCTTGCAAGACAGAATTCTAGGTTCTTTTTTTTTTTTTTTTTTTTGAGACAGAGTTTCACTCATGTTACCCCGGCTGGAGTGCAATGGCGTGATCTCGGCTCACCGCAACCTCCGCCTCCTGGGTTCAGGCAATTCTCCTGCCTCAGCCTCCTGAGGAGCTGGGATTACAGGCACGCGCCACCATGCCCAGCTAATTTTTTGTATTTTTAGTAGAGACAGGGTTTCACCATGTTGACCAGGATGGTCTCGATCTCTTGACCTTGTGATCCACCCGCCTCGGCCTCCCAAAGTGCTGGGATTACAGGCTTGAGCCACCGCGCCCGGCCACATGAATTCTAGGTTCTTACCACGTGGGATCTCTTCTCTGTTTGCTTCTTATCAGCTCAACAACGTCCCCCTTGACATCGGACTCTTGGAAATGAACCTAGTTGGGAGTAAAGCCGAACTTTCAGCTCTCCTTTCCAGGCTTCTACTCCATTCATATGGCCTCACACTGAATTTCTAGCAGCAACTTGACTTTGTTACCCAATTGATTTAGCAGTATGGTCTTCCCATCTCTTCATGTACAACTGGTTTATTGGCTCTTAATGTAGGATTATCCATCTGTTTGTTGCTTATCTTGTTAGATCTAGCCAGTTGTTCCAATCCTGTAGGAAGTGAACTGGATCCTGATTCTACGTATGATATCGAATTGACATTTTGGAGGGTTGTGCAATAACCATTTCCCTTCCTGACAGCATCCTAAAGTCCTTTGGGGGACCTGTATCTTTTCCCCTGTGGGCAGTCTTGGCTGGAAGACAGTCCTAGGGCCCCCTACAGAAGCTGAGAAGTCTGGATTCTTCTCACTTTCTCTTGTGAACTCTCTGGGAGCCTCCTTTGGATCTCCTCCGCAGGCTCAGAGCTGGCTCGGTTCCCTTCCTCAGTTTCTCATGAGGAGGGCAGGTGTGTGAGTGCCTGACCTCCCAGTCCATGCAGGGCCATCTGTCTGCTTGCTGGCTGCCCTCTTTGGAAACAGGGGCCCCAATCTCATAGCGTTTCTAAACCATCAACCAGCAGGGGTTCTAAGATTCCAAACAAAGGCAAGAGAGATTAGGATCCCTTTGGCCAGAGGCCAAGGTGAAAGCTGATCCTATGGAAAGAGGAGACTGGCTGGGGTGGAGGTGAATGTAAGTGGGGAACACAAGGCGCAGGTGTGAATGGGGAGTATTTCAGCTCCAGATGGAGCTCCCAGCCTCCTTCTGGAGACTCTGGGACGGCGGGGATAAAAGATTACTCCATGTATACAAGGGGTGGTCAATATCTCCTGTTTACCAAGGACTTGGTCTGCCAAAAACTATGCTACACACCATTATTCTTTTTAAGTCCTCATGACAACCCTGTGTGTCATGTTTTTCATTATACAGCTGGCAAGCTGAAGCTCAGAGTTCAATCAGTTGTTAAAGGTCATGCGGCAACTAAGGGGCCAAGCCACAGGTCTGACTTTAGAACTAGTGCTCCTTTTTTTTTTTTTGAGATGGAGTCTTGCTTTTGTATTTTTAGTAGAGACAGGGTTTTGTGATGTTGGCCAGGCTAGTCTCAAACTCTTGGCCTTACGTGATCCGCCCACCTTGGCCTCTGAAAATGGGAGGATTGCAGGCGTGAGCCACTCCGCCGGCCAGAACAGGTGCTCTTAATAGTGATGACACCCTCCTACCCCTCTGGAAGAACCTCAGAGAGGAAAGTGGGGGAGATGGAAACCTCAGGCCTTCCAGGCAGCCCTTACTGTATTAGGAGTTAATTGAGTCCATGAAACTAGGCCCTCCCGTTTGAATCTCTGTTGGCTTCAAACCAACAGAGCTGGAAGTTGTGACCTCCCAGGGAAAGAGACAGAAGGAAAAGGCAAAGAAGATGGGGCTGGCAATGTTGAAATCTGCTGCTCAGACAAAGCCCAGGACAGCTGGCTGGTATTTTCATTCTGGCCAGTGGCTCTGGCAGGCAGGAGCAAATAAACAAAAGGCAGAACAGGTGGGAGAGAGTACAGGCTGGTGAACCTTCTCTGTGCTCTGCCCACTGTCCTGAACTCTGAGCTACGGGAGGTTATACTCTTTTACTAAACTGGCCAAATTCTGCCTGAAGGGTTCCTGGAGCCAACCTATTCATTCTCACACTTTAGCTTCCACCAACACCAACTAAACAAACCTGATCTTTTTAAAGAGGTTTTTTGTTTGTTTGTTTCTGTTTTTCTTTGAGACAGACTCAGAGGTCGGAGTGCAGTGGCATGATCTCAGCTCACTGCAACCTCCGCCTCCTGGGTTCAAGCCATTTTCCTGACTCAGCCTCCCAAGTAGCTAGGATTACAGGCATGCACCACTATGCCCAGCTAATTTTTCTATTTTTAGTAGAGACGGGGTTTCACCATGTTGGCCAGGCTGGTTTCGAACTTCTGACCTCAAGTAATCTGCCCTCCTTTGCCTCCCAAAGTGCTGGGATTACAGGCATGAGCCACCGCACCTGGCCAAGAGTTATTTTTTTGTGAAATCTGATGCCACTTTAAAATCAGCAGATTCTAATTCAAGGACATGGGAAGAAAAACAGAAAAAACAAAAATTAATTAATTAATTAAAAATAAAATCAGCAGATCCTTACCCCATTCCCTTTCACTCTCAATTCCCACTTTCTGGAAGTAATTATTTTCAACTCTTTCTGGTACTTCTATTTCTTCTGGTATTTATATCTATTTTCACATCAGATTTATGCTGCTAATGTTAATTATTTTCAGTTTTGGGGGTTAATCTATTGACTACTATGAAGATAATATGAAAATATAGCTCATCTATTACTTTCCACATTTTTTGTACTGTTTTTTGATATCATTAGTCTGCATTTACAATATGAGAACTGTAAAACAATTATTCACAGCTCGTTCAAGAAGTGTACTGTGAGTCTAAGAATTCCCTCCCTAGACATTCTGTTTCTCCTGCAGTAAGTACTGCTTGGTTTTTCATTTGCTTAATTTTCTATGCATCTGTCACTAATTCATTCCCCTTAATCTTTCTTTAAAGTGAAAAACAATCTGAAGATGTAATTTCCCATTCAGATAACATTTTCAAAGATTCACAGAATTCTACAGAGACGACAAACATGGTTTCTTTGACAAATGAATGTCTTGGGAAAAAAAAAAAGGGAGGGAGGGAGAACTGTTATGTAAGAGATTTAAGAGACATAGCAACCAAATGCCACATGGGGGCCTCATGGGGAGCCTCATTCAAACAAATCCACTGGGGAAAGGACATTTTAAGACAATTAGAGAAATACGAACACAGATTGGGTCTTAGAATATATTAAGGTATAAAGCATGTTTGTATCAGGTGAGATACAAACATGCTTATGGGTTATGTGTGTTATGCTTATGGGTCTTGTGGGTCATGTGTAAAAAATTCCGTTATACCTATTTATGTGTGAAATGACATATTTGTGATTTACTTTTAAATATCCAACTCCCCTGCTCCCTCCCCACAAAAGTTATTTTGGGAGATAACATTTAAAAATTCTGGGCCCAGTGCAGTGGCTCACGCCTGTAGTCCCAGCACTTTGGGAGGCAGAGGAAGGCGGATCACCTGAGGTCAGGAGTTTGAGACCAGCCTGGCCAACATGGTGAAACCCCTTCTCTACTAAAAATCCAAAAATTAGCCAGACACAGTGGTGCACAACTGTAATCCCAGATACTTGGGAGGCTGAGGTACGAGAATCGCTTGAACCCAGAAGGCAGAGGTTGCAGTGAGCTGGGATCACCTGCTACTGAACTCTCCAGCCTGGTGACAGGGCAGGACTCCATCTCAAAAAAAAATTAAATAAATAAAATTCTGGCAAAATAGTCATAATTACTTTATTATTATTTACATTTTTGAGACAGGGTATCACTTGTCTTCCAGGCTGGAGTGCAGTGGTGCAATGATGGCTCACTGCAGCCTTGACCTCCTGGGCTCAAGCCATCCTTCCACCTCAGGCTCCCCAGCAGTTAGGACCACAGGCGTGTACCACCATGCCTGGCTGATTTTTTATTTTTCATTTTCTTGTAGAGATGAGGCCTCACTATGTTGTCTAGGCTGGTCTCCAGCTCCCTGCCTCTGCCTCCCAAAGTGCTTGGAATACAGGCATGAGACACTGTGCCTGCCCTATTTTACTGTTTTAGAGACAGGGTCTCAATCTGTTGCCCAGGCTGGAGTGCGGTGATACAATCATGGCTCACTGTAATCTCCACTCCTGGGCTCAAGCAACCACCCTCCTACCTCAGCCTCCTAAGCAGCTGGGACTATAGGTATGTGCCACCATGCCCAGATGATTTTTTTATTCTCTGTAGACACAAGGTCTTGCTATGTTGCCAGGCCGGTCTTGAACTCCTGGCCTCAAGCAATCCTCCCACCTCAGCCTCCTAAAGTGTTGGGATTACTGGCGTGAGCCACCACAACAGGCCAGTACTTCATTGTTTTTACTGCTGAATGACACCTCATTGTATGCATATACCATATTTTATTTATCCATCCATTAGCTGATTGACATTTGGGTTGTTTCCCAGTTTGCGGCTACTATGAATAATACTCTATGAATATTCATGTATATGTATTTGTGTGGACATGTTTTCTTTTTTTTTTTTTTTTTTGAGACAGAGTCTCACTCTGTTGCCCAGTCTGTAGCCCAGGTTGGAGTGCAGTGGCACGATCTTGGCTTACTGCAACATCTAGCCCCCATGTTCAGGCAATTCTCCTGACTCAGCCTCCTGAGTAGCTGGGACTGCAGGAGGCTCAAACCAACTCGCCTCATTCTCCCAAAGTGCTGGGATTACAGGCATGAACCAACACACCCAACCTGGACATATGTTTCCTTTCTTTATCTTTTTTTTGAGATGGAGTCTTGCCCTGTCACCTAGGACGGAGTGCAATGGTGCGATCTCAGCTCATTGCAACCTTCGCCTCCCAGGTTCAAGTGATTCTTCTGCCTTAACCTCCTGAGTAGCTGGGATTACAGGCATGCACCACCACACCCAGCTAATTTTTTGTATCTTTAGTGGAGATAGGTTTTTTACCATGTTGGCCAGGCTGGTCTCAAACTCCTGACCTCATGATCCACCCGCCTCAGCCTCCCAAGATGCTGTGATTACAGGCATGAGCCACCGCACCCAGCCAATATGTTTTCACTTCTCTTGGGTATATATCTATTTAGGAGTGGAACTGCAGAGTCATATGAAAAGTCTACATTTAAACTTTTGAGGACCTGTCAGGCTTTTCCAAGCAGCTGCACCATATGATCCCCTTGTGACCGATGGGTGACTGAGGCCCAGAGAGGGAAACTGTCTTCTGTAAGGCAACACAGTGAGTATGAGAAAGCAGGAGCTAAAAATGGACATGGGTTCAATGCTGTGCCTTCTCCTCCGACGGCACTACCATCTCACTCTCACTCCAGTTCTCTCCATACCCACTTCTGCCCCTCCATCCCATTCCTTGACCAGCAGCAAATCCCTTCACACCAGTCCCTGCAAAGGCTTCCTGCTGCCACCATCGGGATGAAGTTCCGCCTCTGAGGGATGATTTAGAAGCTCCTCTACCATCTGGTCCTAGTGCTGCCTCCTGACATTTTTGCAGCTTTAGTGAGCTATAATTCACACCCCACACCATTTACCCGTTTTAAGTGTACAATCCAAATCAGTGTCTTTTCATATTCTATACTGCAGGGTCATGCCAGCTCTTCAGGTCCATGAAAACACCAGTGCCTTTGCTTCTGGGACTTTGCACACACTGTTGCTTCTGTTTGGAACAGTCTGTATATTTTTTTCTGGCAAATTCGTCATGATCCTTCACATCTTAGTTGAGATGCTTCTGCTGGAAAGCCTTCCCTGATTGGATGACCTGCAGGATGTTCCCACAGACTCCTAGGATCGTCCCTGTCACAGCATGTTCTACAGCAGTCTGAGTTTTTAAGGTCTGTGACTACACCTTATTCATGTCCAGTGCCTGGCAACACTCATTCACTATTGGTTGAATGAACAGAAAGACCTGAAAATATCTAGCATGGCCCTTAGCACACTGTAGAAATCCTGCAAATGTCTGCAGACTGCAATTACCTCCAAGGACAGGGACAGCACCTCCTGTTGGGAACATTCCAGATGGTTTGGGTGATTAAAGGTAAGATTTTTTTTTTTTTCGTCTGGTACCCATGCCACTTCTGGGAACAGCATCCCAGTTTTCCTTTGGGGAATCACTTCTATTCTACCTTCCATTCTTGCAGTTTATTTATGAGAAGCGATGCAGTTCCTGGAATCTGTACGTGACCCAAGGCAGATTAGTTAGATGCAATCCTAACTTATGCTAGATTATTTTTAAAGGGGTGCTTTATTTTTACTAGAATTACTAAGCTTGTGCCTCTCTCTAGAAGAAAACTAACTGCCTGAGAAAAAAGCAGACTTGAGAACTCAACAACTGAGTCCTGATATCAGCTGGATCCAGCTGTGCCTGAAGCCAACCACTGGACATTTTAGTTATTGAGTCAATTTTGATTCCTTTTTAATTGCTTGAGTTCAGCTTGTCACCTGCAACTGCAATATTCCTAATCCAGTTAGTAACCCACTTTCACATACACACATACCCATCACACACCTTACAGACCAAACAGAGGAATCAAGCCAACTCTTGTCCCTAAGTGCAGGTTTACCTACTCACCTCAAATCTAAGTTGTATTTTTCTGAGTTGTATTGCGTAGTTAACTGTGAGTATTTAGCTTTCCTTGTATGGTACTTTCTATAGCAAGCTTGTGGGCTGCATGTGGCCCAGGACAGCTTGGTATGCAGCCCAAAACAAATTTATAAACCTAAAACACTGCTTTTTTGTTTTTTTAGTTCATCAGCTGTAGTGTATTTTATGTATGGCCCAAGACAATTCTCCTTCCGATGTGGCCCAGGGAAGCCAAAGGATTGGGCACTGTATACCATAATCAGCAAGTGGACATTTGCAGTGTCCTAAATGGTATCAGGTGGTAAATCCAGGTGGCTAGAAGAGATGCAATTCTCATTTATACCCTGGCCCAAATTGAACTCCAAGAACACACACAATAAGCACTGCTCCCTAAACCTGTGCGCTGGTTCTGCAAAGAGCCTACCAAAACAAACTTGGCTTTTCCTTTTGACTTGATGATGCCAAGGACAAGTCCGTGCATTTACTACCAGTACAATAAGACAGGAAAGTCTCAAACACTTTTTTTTTCAGATAGAGTTTCACTCTTGTTGCCCAGGCTGGAGTGCAGAGGTACGATCTCAGCTCACTGCAACCTCTGCCTCCCAGGTTCAAGTGATTCTCCGGCCTTAGCCTTCTGAGTAGCTGGGACTACAGGTGTGCACCATCACACCCAGCTAATTTTTGTATATTTAGTAGAGACAGAGTTTTACCATGTTGGCCAGGCTGGTCACACACATTTTAACTACCCACCTTTGCTACAAGGAAAAAAGGCCCAAACCCTGTGTGGGTGAAGAGGCAGACTCAAATGCTCCCAATGCACAGGAATGAGGGGCCTCCCACTCAATCACCAATTACCATTTGCATACTACCCAACCTGGACCTTTCCAGGGCATACTGAACCACTTCACTCCCTAGTTCCTTGGGGTGCAATGAATTGCAGACAGTTTAATAATCCATGGGCTTTTGCTGATTCTGTTTTCTCTGCTTGGAATGCCCTTCTACACTGAGGAAGTCTTTCAAGGCCCAGGGCAAAGGTTAGCTCCCCTGTGAATCCTTGTTCCTTTAATATCTGGCATAAGCAGCCATTTTAACTATCTTTAAAGGTCAAGGTTTCTTAACATGGGTCCGCAGGTCATTATGAATAAGCTTTACAGGGAAATGTCTGTGTCTGTGCCCGTGTATGTTACTCTAGAGGGCAGGGTCAGAAATTCCAGATTCTCAGATTCTGTGACCTCAAAAAAAGGTCTTTTGGCCAGGCACAGTGGCTCATGCCTGTAATCCCAGCACTTTGGGGGCTGAGGCAGGAGGATGGCTTGAGCTCACAAGTTCAAGACCAGTCTGGGCAATATAGCTAGGTACTGTCTCAAAAAAAATAATAAAAAATTTTAAAAACCTCTCTCTTATGTGTGTCTCTCTCTTGTGAGTTGAGGGCAAGGTTCACATCTCTGTCATCTTACACTCTCCGGCACTGGTCCAAGATAGTCAAAACTGTTGGCAGAAGGCTGTTAGTGACTTACAGAGGCAACACTTTCACAGGCAAACAGAAAACAGGATGGTTTAATTTGTGGAGTCAAGAGTTGTTTGTTCTTAGTTACCGCACTCAACATGCAAATTATATTCACCTCGGTACAGAAATGGCACCCTGTCACTTCCCTGGGATCTTTAATCCAGACAGAATTATTCTTGGGCACCCTTATCTATGTTTCTACCAACAACTACTGTCTTTCCCTTCTTACAGCAATATGTAAATTCTATTTTGTTCCAAGTAACTGGGAAATGAGGTCTTTCATCTAAAGGAGTAGCCATTTCCAGTATAGCACCACTGATCTGTCAATGGATTTGATAGATTTGATATACTGACATCCAGATCAAGATTTTCCATTATTTATAACCTGTCTCTGATGATCCCAAAGGCACTTTAGAATCTGGCAGTGCCTCAGGGTCACTGATTTTCACTGGACAGAATTAAGGGATATAGAAGGTCTGCTGAATCTGTCCCGGCTGTGGGTATTCACTCTGAAAAGGGTTTATTTGAATACGGTTTTGACATATTTGCTCTCTATGTCTATGTAGGCTCAAAATGAACAATATAAGGAGATTCATTTTGTTCATCCATAGTTTCTAAACCTTTGGTAGTGGAAATGGTTGACTTGTGTAAAGAAAGTTAACAATACTAACAAAACTAATGGTAAAACAGAGGGTGTTTGGATCCCAAGAAAACAGGAGTTTCCTGTGGCTAGATGTCCAGCTGACTGCACATAATAATTAGTTATAATTAACAATGTTTCCTCCAAAGATTGGATTTCTGCTAAGATTTTATATATTATCAGTAGCTTGAGGTTTCCCCCTTTCTCTGCGTTTCATTACTAGAGTTACCAGAAGGAACATTTAAAACATTTTTAAAATAACAAGTTGCCCACCATACTACTCCTATTTCCTCTAGTTTCAAACATAAAGGGGAACACAGCCCAGACAAGAACAAGCCTTGCTGCACGCCCGCCAGCTCCTGCATCCTCCTTTTTATTCTGAGAGGCTCCAGCTTCAAACAAAGTTACGAGGTTAAGTGCAACTCCAAGTTCCTGACACAGCTAATCCCTGCTCGGTCTTCAAAAAATAGAGGTCTGTAATTCCTTTTTGAACATGCCTTCAAAGTGGAGGTCTTTGGCCATAAGCTCTTCTTCGACATCATCGAGTGCCCACTGGTGATCTGTCAGCTCCAAAGCTTCCCACTCTGTCTGTAATGGAAGAGAACACCCAGGCAGGCAAACAGGGAATTGTTACTGAAAGCTGTAGCTAACCTTTAGTGACCACTTACTCTGGGCCAGAAGCTGGAGTGAGCTATCTTCATGTATAAGCTCATTCAATCTTACAAGGGAAATGCTGCTATCCTCATCCTCTCCTCCCCCCTCAATTTACAGATCAGGAGACCAAGGCTAAGAGGTCAAATAATTTGTTCAAGATCACTGGCACTAGGAACTAATGGAGCTGAGATTTAAATTTTGGTCTGACTGCAAAGTCCCTCCATCAGCTCACATTCACTAAGCACCTTTGTGCCCCACAGTACTCTTGAGGCATGTACAATAGACAAATTAATGCTTTCTGAGTCTCAGCTCTTTCATCAAGGGACTTGCCATCTGATTTAAATTGTGCATGCTTTGCTTTGACATATGACCTGGGAGATCTTCAGTAGGTCTAAGAATGCTTCCTCTAACCTTATGTCCAGATACACAATGGCACTTCATTACAGTTTGTGGGAATCCAGTCATTTCTAATCATGTAAATAAATACTTTGATGGTGTGAACTAAAAAACTATTTTGGCATATAATAATTTGCATGTAAACTAGTAAAATGTTGAACAGAAATAAATTTGCAGAATTTTCCAAGAAATTACATTTCACAAATATTCTATTAATCTGACTACTTTGCCTTAAATTAGTGAGTGTCTGAAGAATGCTTTATGAGTCGGGTGCAGTCGCATGTATTTACAGTCGCAGCTACTCTGGAGGCTGAGGCTAAGGATAGCTTGAGCCCAGGAGTTTCAGACTGGCCTGGACAACCTATCATTTGACCAGCCTAGAGATGGTAAGACTTCATTTTTAGAAAAAAAAATTGTTTTAAAAAGCTTGTGAGGTGTGGTACCTCACGCCTGTAATCCTAGCACTTTGGGAGGCCGAGGCAGGAAGATCACCTGAGGATGGGAGTTCAAGACCAGCCTGGGCAACATAGCAAGATCCCATCTCTACACAATTAAAAAAAAAAATTAGTTGGGTGTGGTGGTGCACGCCTGTAGTACTGGCTCCTCGTGCACCAGTACTGAGGCTGAGGTGGGAGGAATGCTTAAGTCCAGGAGTTCAAGGCTGCAGTGAACTAGGATTGTACCACTGCACTCTAGCCTGGGGGACATAGTGAGACCCTCTCTAAATAAATAAAGCTTATTTAACGTGAAATACAAATGTTAGCTCATGAGTGGGTTTTTGAGATATAATTTCCATGTCATAAAATTTACCCCTTCAATGTGTACAATTTAGTGATTTTTAGTATATTCATATGTGCAACCACCACCACTATCTAATTCCAGAACACTTTATCATAACAAAAAGAAATCACATACCAAATAGTAGACGGTTCCCATTATTCACCTTCCACAACCTCTAGCAACTACAACTTTATCTTTCGTGTCTTTTTCTCACTTATTCTGGGTGTATCTGGCCTTTTGTTACGTTCTTTCACTTAGCGATTTTCAAGCTTCTTCCCTGTTTAACATGATCCAGCACTCTACTCTTACTTATAGCTGAATAACACTCCATTGTATATATTCCACTGTACATACAACATACATTATATTCCAAAATATTCCATTGTTTATCCATTCATCAGATGATGGACATTTGGGTTATATCTACTTTTTGATTATTATGAATCATGCTCTGAGCATTCTCACATAAGTTTCTGTGTGGACATATGTTTTCAGTTTTCTTGAGTATTTACCTAAGAGTGAAATTGCTGGGTCATATAGTAATTATGTTTTAACTGTTTGAGGAATGGGGGAAAAAACAGTTTTCCAAAGTGGCTGCACCATCATCAACAATAGGGTTCCAATTTCTCCACATTCTTACCAACACTGATTATTGTCCATCTTTTTTTATTATAACCACCTGAGTGAGCACGAAGTGGCATCTCACTGTTTTTTAATTGTTTATTTTTTCAGACAGGGTCTCATTGTTGTCCAGGGTAAAGTGCAGTGGCACCATCTCTGCCCACTGCAACCTCTGCCTCCCGGGTTCAAGTGATTCTCATGCCTCAGCCACCCAAGTAGCTGGGATTACAGGCGTGCACAACCACACCTAGCTAATTTTTGTATTTTTAGTAGAGATGGCATTTCACCATGTTGGCCAGGCTGGTCTCAAACTTCTGACCTCAAATGACCTGCCTGTCTTGGCCTCCCAAAGTGCTGAGATTACAGCTGTAAGCCACTGCATTCAGTCAAATTTTAATTTTTTCATTGAGGTAAAATATATGTAACATAACATATGCTACTTTTAACCATTTTAGATATATAATTCAGTGGAATTAATGACATTTACAATGTATACCCATGTCTACTATCATTTCCAAAGTTTTATATCCCCTTAAACAGAAAATGCACATAGTAAGAAATAACTCCCCACTGCCCCCCAACCTTTCCTCAGTAACCTCTAACCTACTTGTCTCTGTGAATTTTTCTATTCCAAATATTTTATATAAGTAATATCATGCAATATTCGGGATTTGGGTCTTTGACCCATTTAATTTCTTTTTTCTTTTTAAGACAGGGTCTCACTCTGTTACCCAAGCTGGAATGCAGTAGCACAATCATACCTCACTGAAGCCTCGAACTCCTCAGCCCAAGGGGTCCTCCCATCTATAGGCATGCACCATCACATTTGGCTAATTTGAACCGAATTTTTTTTGTTTTCTTCAGCACTACGCATGCCTGTTGAACCATTTGGACTTAATTTTTATACGTGGTGTAAAACAGATGCCCAGATTCATTCTTTTGCACATAGATATCCTTTTCCCAGCACTATATGCTGAATAGAGACTACTCTTTCCCCACTGAATAATGTTGGTACCCTCTTTGAAAATCAATTGTTCATAAATGGACGGGTTTATTTCTGAACTCTCCACTTTATTCAATTGATCTATATCTCTCCTTATGCCAGTTTTTATTACTGTGCAGTTTTGATTACTATTACAAAGCTATAGGTTTTAAAACCAGGACATGTAAGTTCTCCAATTTTTCCAACATTTTTGCCTATTTTGATTCCCTTGAATTTCCATATGAACTTCAGGAGCAGATTGTCAATTTCTGCAAGAAAGGGCATGTAAGACTTTGATAGGGATTGTGTTCAATCTGTGGATAAAATTTGGAGAGTATTGCCATCTTAACAATATTAAGTCTTTCAATCTATGAACATGGATGTCTTTCCATTTATTTAAGTCTTTAATTTCTTTCAGCAATCTTTCAGTTAAAATCTAACAAAAGGCATTTCTTTTGTTAAATTTGTTTCTAAGTATTTTATTTCTTTTGATACTATTATAAATAAAATTGTTTTACTTTCATTTCCAAGTCTTCATAACCAGTGTATAGAAACACAATTGATTTTTGTATGTTAAACTTATTTATTAGCTCTGTTAGTTTTCTTGTGGATTATTTAGGATGATCTATATACAAGGCCATGTCATTTGTAAACAAAGATAGGTTTACTTCCTTTCTAATCTGAATGGCTCTCTTTTTCTTGCTTAACTGCCCTGGCTAGTACATCCTGGACAATGTTGAATAGAAGTGGCAAGAAGAGACATCCTTATCTTGTTCTTGATCTTAGAGAAGGAGCTTTCAGTCTTTCACCATTGATTGGGTCTGTCATAGATGCCCTTTACCGGGCTCAGGAACTTCTCTTCTTTCTTTATTTATTTTTTTTGAGATGGAGTCCAGGCTGGAGTGCAGCGGCACAATCTTAGCTCACTGCAGCCTCCACCTTCCAGGTTCCAGTGATTGTCCTGCCTCAGCCTCCTGGGTAGCTGGGATTATAGGCACGTGCCACCCTGCCTGGCTCATTTTTGTAGTTTTCTTTTTTTTTGAAACGGAGTTCACTCTTGTTGCCCAGGGTGGAGTGCAATGTTGCAATCTCGGCTCACTGCAACCTCCACCTCCTGGGTTCAAGTAATTCTCCTGCCTCAGCCTCCCGAGTAACTGGGATTACAGGGCCCACCACCATGCCCGGCTAATTTTTTTGTATTTTTAGTAGAGACAGGGTTTCACCATGTTGGCCAGGCTGGTCTCGAACTCCTGACCTCAGTTGATCCACCCACCCACCTCAGTCTCTCAAAGTGCTGTGATTACAAGCACGAGCCACCATGCCTGACCTACTTTTGTATTAATTGAGACAGGGTTTCACCATGTTGGCCAGGCTGGTCTCAAACTCCTGACCTCAGGTGATCCACCCACCTCGGCCTCCCAAAACGCGGGGATTACAGGCATGAGTCACTGAGCCTGGCCGGAACTTCCCTTCTATTTCTAGTTTTTATCATGAAACAAAGTGATTTTGTTCTACAAAAATCATACTGGATTTTGCAAATTCTAGAACCTCTTTGTGAAAAGGCTCTTAGTATTTATTTTTTTAATGCAATTTATATCTGATGCCTGTGGGGTTCAAAAAAGGTTCAAAATATTCTAAATGTTTACCTGGCACCTCCGACTGGATTATTTTACAGCATCATTGATAGTGTGGATTAAATTTCGGTGAGCATTTACAAACCAGTAAAAGTACTAAGAATCTCCAATTTACTTAACAGATGATTCTGTCTCAGGAAAAAGGGATGTGTAAAGTATGTTTTTGCTAAGTTTAGATTAAAACGCTGGAACCACACAACACTCCCTGCAAGGAACCTGTTTTTAAAATAACTCTTGGTAACACCTTTCTGAGCATCACTGTGGCTTTGGAAGGTGAATGGAGTATATATATACCTTGAAAGCTTTGTTTGTGTCTGCGGGCATGGCCATGGCTGCTCCCGTCATCTGCTCCTGCATCATTCGTGATTGGTCAGCGGCTGCAGCATAAGACACACCTACATGAGTGCCAGGACTCAGCAAGCACCCCAGCACCCAAGGGGAAAAATGGGTTTCACAGAGGTTACAGAACTGGATGACAGCCTCACTGACTGGCTCTGTCACCCATTGGCTATGACTCTGGGAAAGTCACTTTGTGCCTCCTGAAAAATGGGGACGGTAACAGAAGAGAGATCACTAAAGGAAGCTCTAAACTTTATTTCAAATTTCTACAGTAACAGCCACCTGTTATTGAGCAACTACTGTATGCCAAGTACTTCACTAAGTGCTTTGCATATTCTACCTCATCCACTAACAACCCTGAAGGTTAACTAATAAAGTCCTTATTTACAGACAAGCAAATACAGAATTCAAAGTTAAGTAACTTGTTAGGCAACTTGTCTGAGGTCCCAGCCAGTAAATAAGAGAGCTGGGATTAGTACTGGCAAGGGCTCTAGTCAATGAACTGACTGATCAAACCATGTTTTTTTTAAGGTTTAGGTTCATAGGCTTACACTGCTGGTGCTGGATCCCTCATATGATGGCATCATACTCTGGGAAATCAAATACTGTCCCAGTCATTGCCAGAGAAAATTAAGATCTTCAGTTTGACCCCTGGAATTTTTTAGACTCTTTCAGAATACCTCAGAAACTAAAGAAAGGAGGCATTTTATTTGACTATGCTAACAAACAGCATAACCTACAAGATTTTTCTGCCTCTAACATGAATGCTTCATCTATGGAAGTATTTGCTTAGTAAACCTGACATGCTTCTTACCATTATCTTGGCCCAGAATCAGAGAGTAAATGCTCCGAAGCCCAAATACATTGAGGAAGTACCAGGATGCAGAACTCACCCTGGCAAAGCAAAAGCAAAATGGTGTGGTTAGTTTTATCAGAAAGTAATTCAGTTCCCTCTTCCCTATCACCCAAAGTTGTTCAGTGTTTGTAAAGAAGCCACCTTGAATGGGCTATATTCACCCAAAGCACAATCACAGAAGAAATACAAGTTGTTAAAGCAGTCTCACCAATACAGAACTATACTTTTAAAAATCCAGAGAGGATTCCCATTCTGAATGCGATTCCCTAGAGGAAATCACAAGTGTTGGTGTGTTCAATACTTTTTTTTTTTTTTAAGACAGAGTCTCGCTCTGTCACCCAGGCTGGAGTGCAGCGGCACAATCTTGGCTTACTGCAACCTCTGCCATCGGGTTCAAGAGATTCTCCTGTCTCAGCCTCCCGAGTAGCTGGGATGACAGGCACATACTACCATGAGTGGCTAATTTTTGTATTTTTAGTAGAGATGGGGTCTCACCATGTTGGCCAGGCTGGTCTCGAACTCCTTACCTCAAGTTATCCGCCCACCTCAGCCTCCTAAAGTGTTGGGATTACAGGCGTGACCCACCAGGTGTGTTCCATACTTATAAGAAAGGATAAGAGGATTTTCAGAAAATATAGTACTGAGGACTATAGCTACTGGGAGAGCCATTCCAAGTTTTGAACTATATCACCGAGGCTTTCTTTAGCTTAGGTTTCCTACTCTACCTCCATAAAATAAATATGCTTGCATATATTAAAAACAAAAATGAGTATGGAAAATGATAGATAAATGTCAATTCCTACATAGGCTTCATAGGTTGCTATGAGGTTAAAATATGGAAAGCACCAAGCACAATGACTAGAACTAATGAAAACTATTAACATTATTATGAGTAGTAATGTACTTTGAAAAAAATAATAATAAAAGCTTTCACTCCCATGAGCTCCAGGGTATTACTAAAAATGATTGTCTGGCCAGAATTCCTGGCTTAAACTTTTAACTTTCTGGGGGTTGATACACTGACCCCGGCATTCTTAAACCCCCAGCTGTGACAGAAAAGAGGTGACACATTCTTTCCTTTTGCTACATTCATGTAAAAGTTGCCATAAACCACCCATGGCATTTTGAGTGGAGTTTCAATGAAAAGAAGAAACTTTGGTCGGGTACGGTGGCTCATGCCTGTAATCCCAGCACTTTGGGAGGCCGAGACAGGTGGATCACTTGAGGTCAGTAGTTCGAGACCTGCCTGGCCAACATGGTGAAATCCTGTCTCCATGAAAAATACAAAAATTAGCTGGGTATGGTGGTCCACGCCTGTAATCCCAGGTACTCGGGAGGCTGAGACAGGAGAATTGCTTGAACCCAGGAGGCGGAGGTTGCAGTGATATCATGCCACTGCACTCCAGACTGGGCGACAGAGTAAGACTCTTGTCTCAAAAAAAAAAAAAAAAAAAAAAAAAAACCTTTAAAAACCAATTCCAATGAAGTATGCAGATTAGAAATCCTCATCTTTAAGGGACACTGGCTTTAGATTTTGGTTTGTGTGATTTTGGTTTTTGTTTTTTTGAGACACGGTCTTGCTCTGTTGCCCAGGCTGGTCTCAAACTCCTGGGCTCAAGCGTTCCTCCCGCCTTGGCCTCCCAAAGTGTGGTTTGTGTTTTTATTAAACTAGAGAAAGTTCTTACCAGGATGCATCTAATGTGAGCAGTTCAATTCCTTGCTGTAACATAGGCTTAAAACGGAGGGTCAGTGGAAACGGGACCTTGGCTGCAGAGAAGAAAATGTTCACAACCACTCTAAGTTGTTTTATTTTAGAATAAGTGTGAATCTTTCCCTGAGGAGGTGAGAATTCTGTGCCACATAGCTTTTGGAAAACAATTTCCACAAGGAAATCTGTGGCAATTTCTGAAGAAAAGACAGTCAAAATGCCACTCTGCTCTAGTTTCCCTGAATAATACCTGCTTCTAGCTTACTGAGGAAGCAGGGACTCAAACTGAGCTGTGTCCTGAAATTTGGAAAAAAACCTGCACTGATCTATTAAGCCCTAAGTGGAACATATATACATAGAACTATGTTACTAAGAAACCAAAGTGATTAAAATCAAATCAACTTATAAACAAATAGAAAACTCACCCTAACACCTAGCAAATGAAGTCAAACAAAATAGAAATAGGCTTCCCTTTATCCTGTTCAACTAGAATACCATATTAGTTTTGGAAGTAAGCTAGAAAGTCACTTGCTTGAATCTAATCTAGCTAAAAAGCATCCAAATCATGAACTTAGGATCATTTTTGGGCAAAAGCCATAAAAATAATCACATATTAAATTTTTTGTTCAAAGAGTATTATCAGTTTCCACAAGAAAACATAGGACCTGTGATATTAGCGTCTCAGTAGCACTTGAATTTCTCTGAGTAACATGAAGTCTGCTGGGTCTGTAACTTACTTGTGACAAAGCCTGAGAATGTCATGTTGATCCATCCACCAATAAGAATCATAGGAAGGACATTTGTTACATTCCCTTTCATCATGTCTGTCAGCATAGTAGGATCTAAGACAAAAGCACAAACAAGAAACCACTGAGTTACCTCTGTTTCAGGGACTTTCTCCTGATTATCTATAAATTTTTAATGTACTTGATAATTAAGTTTATTGTTTAAAAAAAATTCAAATGACATAAAAACATATGATGTACAGTTCTTCTAAGCCCACTCCCTAAACACTTAAGTGTCTATGTCCTTCCATCTTTCTCTCTATACATACACACTATAAATTTTATGTATATATACATACATACAAAAAAGAGATACTATGTTTATTATTATTAATGTATTTGTGGATGATATTTCCACAGTGGTATAACAGCTCCCTCTCAATATTTTCTGGTATAATAGCTCCCTCTCAATATTTTCTTTCTTTTTTGAGACAGCCTCACTCTATCGCCCAGGCTGGAGTGCAGTGGCACGATCTCAGCTCACTGCAACCTCTGCCTCTCAGGTTCAAGTGATTCTCATGCCTCAGCCTCCGAAGTAGCTAGGCTTATGGGCAAACGCCACCATGCCCAGCTAATTTTTGTATTTTTAGCAGAGATGGCATTTCACCAGGAGGCTGGTCTCAAACTCCTGACTGACCTCACGTGAGCTGCCCGCCTCGGCCTCCCAAAGTGCTGGGATTACAGGCATGAGCCACTGCACCCAGCCTCAATATTTTCAATGTCTGCATAGTATTCCACTGTGTGGTCACACCAATCACTTTCGAGTAGACCTATAGATTGTTTCCATTGCTTTTTTTTTTTTTTTTTTGAGACGAAGTCTTGCTCTGCCCCCCAGGCTAGAGTGCAGTGGCACAGTCTCAGCTCACTGCAACCTTTGCCTCCTGGGTTCAAGCAATTCTCCTGCCTCAGCCTCCCAAGTAGCTATGATTACAGGAACCCACTACCATGCCCAGCTAATTTTTGTATTTTTAGTAGAGACAGGGTTTCACCATCTTGGCCAGGCTGGTCTCGAACTCCTGACCTCATGATCCACCTGCCTCGGCTTCCCAAAGTGCTGGGATTACAGGCGTGAGCCACCACACCTAGCCGTTTCCATTGTTTTTGCCAATAAATGATAAATGATGCTGCCGACAACCATCTTGCACATACATCTGCATGTTTATGTGTTTCTGTAAGAGAACTTCTTAGAATTTCTAGGTCTAAGGATTTGTACATTTAAAATTGATAGATATTGTCAGACTGTCAGCAAGGCTCCACCTCTTGCCACTCCCGCCAATGGTGAGGGGGCCTAACTTCCGTGACCTTGACAATAGTGGATCCTGTCCATCTTTTCAATCTTTGACAGCTTAATGGTCTAAAAAAAAAAGAGTATCTTGTTTTAATTGATATTCCATGGATTATTAGTGACATCAAGTAACTTTTCATATATTTAATGGTCTTTTGTTTCTTGTAAATTTTCTTAAAAATTTGTTTAAAAAATTAACTCCATAAAACCTAGTCACTCTTTAAAAAATAATTAGTTACAGTATCTTCTGTATGGGTTTAAAATAGCTGGCCATCTTACCTAAAGAATTGAGTAGTACTAAAATGAGAGGAGAGTCAACAAAGAACAACAAATTACTTTGTTTTACTTTTAACATGCTGTATTTTTCACATGACTGGGATCAGTGAAGCAGAAAATGTTAGAGCCAACACTGTAGGGTAGACCAAACAATCACATCTAACAACAAAATGGCAGGTCTGGGAAGCAGCACACTCTTCCTCATTCAGGCAGAAGCTGGGCAGCCATCTGTAGGCAAAGGGATCCAGACACTGGGTGAGAGCCACGCTAGAATGCTTTTCCAACTATGCTGCCCAGAACCCTGGGTCCTGAGAACAGCAATGAGGAGAGACCCAGGGACAATGGCTCTGGACCCCCCGGCTCCATCAGCTGAGAATTATTTTTTTTTTAAATCCACTTTATACACTGGGGGTCTCAAAAAATCTAACTGAAAAAGAGAATTCCATTTCTATAGATCCCTATATTAGATGATTTCTAAGATCTAAGATTACTATCTTCTGCAATTTAACATTTAAATGACACCCTGCATGTCCTCTCCCTGTCACCCCACCCCACTCAATGACCCATGTTTAAAAATCTTCCTTAAAGATGAGTGAAGGCAAACATACCAGTCATAGGAGAAGGTGGCACTACCTTCCTTTTAGTTTTTTTGAAAAATCCATCCTCTGGGTTGTTGAAATAATATTTTCGTGTCAAGAAAGACTAGTAGGAAAAAAAAAAAGGCGTTTTAAGTCTAAGAACTATGACACAGCAAACTGTCAAATTATTCCCCAGGGGCTTAGTCAGAAAGCCTTTAGGATATGCTGTTCTGCTCAGAGCTGTCAGCCTACTTGGCAGGCGACCTGACACTTTAGCTGACTCACATTTAAAAACAATTTCCTAAGAAGGGTGAGGTCATCATGACAACAAACACTACCAGGTCACAGCTTAATTACTAAGTTGCCAACCTTCAGCTTTCCCCAAAGGGCCCCTTATAAAACATTCAGATATCTACTGCCCAACAGTGAATCATGGAGCTTTTTAATAAAAGACAAATGAGTACCTGTTTGGGAATGTATTTTCCATTTTCCCTGAGGACTCTGCTTCGAATTAGGACTTGACTGAAAAATACAACCAACACAATGAGATTTTTAAAAGTGAAACACTAGAAGAAAACGGGAGAATAAAGTAGAAGACCTATTTAAACACAAGAGAGGGCCTATTTGGCAACAGCTCGGTGTGGAAACTTTCCAAAATACAAGTGTCTTTAAAGCCAATGTAAACATATTTAACCTAACAATTAGGCTTTCAGAAAAGTATTTTTCAGAAGTGACTATGTCTCTGAACAAATAAATATTTCAGAGGAAGGTATATTTGGAACATTATATTCAGCTTTTTCTTATTTCATAATAAGCTAGGAAGACACTTTCTCTGAGTGAAAAGAATAGCAGTTGGACACTGCTCAGAAGATCTGGGGTCAGAAGAAATGAAGAAGAGCAAGGATAAAAGAAGGAATTTCTTACTACCTACGTAGAAATGAGAACAGGCCTTGAGAGGGTTGCTATCTGATGGACAAATAGAAATTCTACCCAGGATTCAGACTATTAGAAAGCTCTCAGTAAACATTAATTGAATAAATAAATGAAATTACTAGGTGATATTAAATCAACTATTAGAACCATAGTTCATCATTAAATATCGTGTTCATCATTAAATATCGTGTTAGGCTGGGTGCGGTGGCTCATGCCTGTAATCCCAGCACTTTGGAAAGCGAAGGCAGGTGGATCACTTAAGCCCAGGAGTCTGAGACCAGCCTGGGCAACACAGCAGGACCCTGTTTCTCCAAAAAAAAAAAATATATACAAATTTTAGTCGGGCTGATGGCACATGCCTGTAGTCACAGCTACTCAGGAGACTGAGGTAGAAGGATCACCTGAGCCTGGGAGGCAGAGGCTGCAATGAGCTGAGATTGTGCCACTGCATGCCAGCCTGGGCGACAGTTGAGACCCTGCCTCAGAAAAAAAAAAAAATTTAGTGTCATGCAACAAATGGGTGTTGCTAAGATACAAATGAAAAATAAAACAGAGATCAAAATATTAATTTTTCTAGGTACTCAGGTTCATTAGAGGAGGAAAGAAGGAAAAGGCCCTTAAATTAATGGAAATCCTTCTTGAAATGTGAAAAAAAATTATGGACAGAAATGAACATATAAAAACTGTGCTAGGCTTTCTCTTTCTACTCAATACAAATCACTTGTTCTAAGCAGTCAGTACCCCTGGGGTCTCCCTTGTCACACTATACATATTCTAGCTTCTCCACATGCTGGGAATGTTCCAGTGTGCTTTCTTTTACAAGTTCTACTCTATCATGCCTTACCACCTTCTTCAAGCCTCAGCATTTCCACAAAGCTTTTCCCAACGCCTGGAGCACTCATGGAATTCTCTCTGCTTCCTCCTCCTGAGCTCATTATGCTACCTGTATACAGTTCTCCACTTTATCTACAGGGCTACAGAGGTAACATGTAATACGTTCTCCTCCCTGGGTGCTAGTCTAAAGATATTCAAAGTGTGGTCAATGTACCAATGCTGGTCTGTGATAAGCACAGACATTGGGAGTAAGGATTTAGAGACTTTTATAATAATTTGACGTTGTCACAACATCCAAATATATGATCAAAATATTTTACAAAAGTATTAGCCTACAAGAGATTAGAAATTTAAAAAACCAAAAAACCCAAAACTGGTCCTTCACCATTGACAGTTGTAAGAAGCACTGGGTCTAGAGCAATGGGTAAAAACTTAAGCTCTGGAGTTGAACAGATGTGTTCAATCCATCTCTGCCACTTATCAGCCATGTGATCTTAGGCAAGTCACTTAAATTCCCTAAGCCTCTATTCATATTCTGCACAAGGATAAATTTATTCTTTCATTGAACAATATTTCTTGAACTTCAAAGCACCAGGTGACATGAAGAACAGTGATCAAAATACAAATCTCTTACAGAGGTTAAAGTCTAGTGAGGGAGAAAGACATTAACGAAATAACCAGAGGAATAAATGTGAAATTCAATTATCATGTCATAGGAAGAGAGATGGATGGTATTGCAGGAGTGCATAATGGGGAGGTGATGGAGTCTGGGAAGTCAAGGTCTGAGAGACAGGTTTGCTGAGGAGGTAGGATTAAGCTGGACTCTTCAGGATGAATGAGGATTACCTTGGCAAAGTGCTGGTGTAAACAAAATGGGCAAAAGCCTCATAGAAGTAAACACTCTGTCTCTGAGGACGTGAGGAAAGACCATATGACGGAGAGCTACAGAACATGTGGTGAAAACAAGACTTGAGAGGTGTGCAAGGCCAGACTATACAAAATCATGTGGTCCCACTGTATTTTTTTGAGATAGAGTCTCACTGTGTTGCCCAGGCTGGAGTGCAGTGACACAAACCCAGCTCACTGCAACCTCCGCCTCCTGAGTTCAAGTGATTCTCCTGCCTCAGCCTCCTGAGTAGTTGGGACTACAGGCATGCGCCATCATGCCCAGCTAATTTTTATATTTTTAGTAGAGATGGGGTTTCACCATGTTGGCCAGGCTGGTCTTGAATTCCTGACCTCAGATGATCTGTCTGCGTTAGCCTCCCAAAAGTGCTGGGATTATAGGTGTGAGCAACCACGCCCAGCTGGGTCCCACTGTATTTTTTTTTTTTTTTTGAGACAGTGTCTCGCTGTGTCACCTGGGCTGGAGTGCAATGGAGCAATCTCAGCTCACTGCAACCTCTGCCTCCCGGATTCAGGCAATTCTCCTGCCTCAGTCTCCCAAGTAGCTAGGACTACAGGTGCATGCCACCATGCCTGGCTAATTGCTTGTATTTTTAGTAGAGATGGGGTTTCACCATATTAGTCAGGATGGTCTCTATCTCCTGACCTTGTGATTTGCCTGCCTCGGCCTCCTGAAGTGCTGGAATTACAGGCATGAGCCACTGCACCCAGCCACGAATGGACATTTATATTCTATTTAGAAAAATATTTTACCCCGCTGGGAACAGTGGCTTATGCCTATAATCTCAGCATTTTGGAAGGCTGAGATGGAAAGATCACTTGAGCCCAGGAGTCTGAGACCAGCCTAGGCAACACAGGAGACCCTATCTTTGCAAAAAATTTAAACATTTGCTGGGCATGGTAGCATACGCTTATAGTCTCAGCTACTCAGGAGGCTGAGATGGGAGGATCACTTGAGCCTGACATGGTGAGGCTGCAGTAAGCCATGACTGTGCCACTGCACTCCAGCCTGGGTGACAGAGCAAGACTTGTCTCTTAAAAAAGAAAAAAAAAAGTTTACAACTAAAAAACACCTTTTTCTTGGATTTAGGCTGGTTCAGTGTGTACAGCATTTTACCCAAGTCAAATGATGACTTGATGAGGCCCAGCCACCCCCATGTCAGAGCTGGCATAATCCAAATACCACACTTTAGGGATGCAGCAATTATAACCAGAGATAAAGAGTGTTCTTCAGAGCAGTGGTTGGTTCTCCTTGGGGGTGGTACTTCCCTCTAGGGGGCCTGTGGAAATCTGTGGAAATTTTTGATTGTTAAAATGATGGAATTGAGGGGAAAAATCATGTAACTGTCAATTGTAAGACATAAGAAATGATTATCTCTCAGTCCTGGGGACAGTCACATAATACAAAGAATTTTCCCATGTCCCACATGACTTTTGAGTATCTCACCAAATTGTTTTGTTTTGTTTTGAGGAGTGTTGCTCTGTCAACCTGGCTGGAGTGCAGTGACACAGTCTTGGCTCACTGTAACCTCCACTTCCTGGGTTCAAGTGATTCTCCTGCCTCAGCTGCCCGAATAGCTGGGACTACAGGCGCACGCCACCATGCCTGGCTAATTTTTGTATCTTTAGTAGAGACAGGCTTTTGCCATGTTGGCCAGGCTTGTCTCGAACTCCTGACCTTAAGTGATCCGCCTTGGCCTCCCAAAGTGCTGGGATTACAGGTGTGAGCAACCACACCTAGACCAACAAATTGTTTTTAATTATCTGAGCCTCAAACCTAATAATTCCATTGTGGGAAGAGCACACGGTTCTTATATATATACTAAATTTGCAAGTATGCAAGTACTGAGTAGAAGGAAAATTGCACTTTGTTTTGCTCAGAACTTTACCAAGAGTGGTACACTATCTAGGAAAATCACTTTGAGGCAGAACTGCCTTCTGTAATCTTTGAGTAGTTAACACATCTGCTATCAGTCTACAGTGAGGCCTGTCCCAATTATGGTGATTTTATAGCTAGGTACAGACAACTGACTTCTGCATTACACCTTCTAGGACAGCTGTTCACAAGCATTTATAAAACATTAATATTTTATTACAAATTATTCTCCTTTTATTTCTTCTGATTGTTACAACTAGGGTGTTACATTCCTTTTTACTTATTTATTTACTTTTGAGACAGAGTCTCACTCTGTTGCCCAGGCTGGAGTGTAGAGGTGTAATCGTGGCTCACTGCAACCTCCACCTCCTGGCTTCATGTGATTCTCCTGCCTCAGTCTTCCAAGTAGCTGGGAATGCAGATGCACACCACCACCCCAGGTAATTTTTGTATTTTTAGTAGAGATGGGGTTTCACCATGTTGGCCCGGCTAGTCTCAAACTCCTGACCTCAAGTGGTCTGCCCGCCTCAGCCTCCCAAAATGCTGGGATTACAGGCATGTGCCACTGGGCCTGGCCATTATATTCCTTCTTAAGAACACATTTGTGGCCAGGCAAGATGGCTCACGCCGCATCTCTACTAAAATACAAAAATTAGTTGAGCATGGTGGTATGTGCTTGTAATCCCAGCTACTCAAGAGGCTGAGGCAGGAGAATTGCTTGAGCCCAAGAAGTGGAGGTTGCAGTCAGCCGAGATTGTGCCACTGCACTCTAGCCTGGGCAACAGAGCGAGAATCCGGTCTCAAAAAAAAAAAGTTCTTGTATATAGACTACACTAATTGTGAATTTCATTTTGGGGTTACAAAAGAAAGCTTTATATATTATATAATTCAGAACCATTGCTCTAATAGTGAACCAGGGGCAGAAAATTTTGGCAGAAAATCAATGACAGCAGGAATCATGGTTGAAGGGGATTTAACTTGAGAGATTGACCTGAGTTCAGGTACAGGCATAATATTTCCCTACTTTGGTTACTTTGGGAAGGCTACTTAACTTTTCCAGGCTTCCTTTTCTTCAACTGTAAAAATGGGTTTAGGAGTATCTACCTCAGTGCTAATGTAAGAACAAAATAAGAAAAATTTATAGGTGCCAATAAATGCTAAGTGTCTGAGTTTCCCCCACTTTGCATTTTTCTACAGCCTTTCTTTCTGTGCTAAATTGACTTCTTAAGGTTTGCTCCAGGGTGGGGTGCTGGCTCTGGTCAGTCCTGAAACTAATGCCACAGAAAGAGAATGTGATTGCTGTGGTATGGTGGAAAAAGCCCCAGACCAGAAGACTTGGTGTAAAGTTCTGAATGTCACCATGTGTGACCATGGAACTTGTTAAAGCCTCAGTTTCTATAAAATTAGACAACAATATGCATCTTGTAAAGTGGCTTTGAGTGTTAAATAAGTTAATGAATATAAGTGCTTAGCATAGTGCCTGATATAGAGTAAATGATTATCATTCTTCTTGGCATAATTGGGAAGAACTAACTGAAAATTTTACAGCAGTGCCTCCTAAACTTGAGTCATTTTCATGCCATGTTGGAATTTTTGTCTAGTGCTGTACCATTACATATTTAATACCTTTTATGTATCAACTTTTTTCCTCCCTATGTGTTCTTTATGGTTTTTTTTGAGACAGAGTTTCGCTCTTGTTGCCCAGGCTGGAGTGCAATAGGGCAATCTCGGCTCACTGCAACCTCCGCCTCCTGAGTTCAAGTGATTCTCCTGCCTCAGCCTCCTAAGTAGCTGGGATTACAGGCATGTGCCACCACGCCCAGCTAATTTTGTATTTTTAGTAGAGATGGGGTTTCTCTATGTTGGTCAGATTGGTCTCAAACTCCCGACCTCAGGTGATCTGCTGGCCTTGGCCTCCCAAAGTGCTGGGATTTACAGGTGTGAGTTGGCAGGTACCTACCTATATGTTTTCAATTTAAAGGAATCTTTAAATTACCAGCAAATGGAAACCCAATATTACTTGTCACAAAAAAGAAAGTAACTTAAAGTAAGTATAGTAGAAACAAAACAACATTATTACATTTTAACTACATACTGTTACCTGTGGAAAATTTTTAGCCTGAGGCTTACTCTCTTTATTAAAACGAGAAATTATTAAGTGAGAGGGAGGTGCTAAAGATATAGCAGCACTTACCTGAGATTGTTTCTGAAAGTAATGAGAACAACTGACTGAAAATTGTTTTCCTAAGAGACAAAGTCTCACTATGTTGCCCTGGCTGGTCTCCAACAATCCTCCTGCCTTGGCATCCCAAGTAGCTGGGAGAAACTATTATTTTAGTATGAAGGGGTACATGGCTAGATATGCACCTACAATCATCTCAGATTCCTGTCTCTGTATATAAATATTGCAATGAGAGGCTGGGCGTGGTGGCTCAGGCCTGTACTCCCAGCACTTTGGGAGGCCAAGACGGGTGGATCACCTGAGGTCAGGAGTTTGATATCAGCCTGGCCAACATGGTGAAACCCTGTCTCTACTAAAACTACAAAAATTAGCCAGGTGTAGTGGCTGGCGCCTGTAATCCCAGCTACTCGGGAGGCTGAGACAGAAGAATCGCTTGAACCTGGGAGGCGAGACTGCAGTGAGCTCAGATCGCGCCACCGCACTCCAGCCTGGGCAACAAGAGCAAAACTCTGTCTCGAAAATAAATAAATAAAAATAAATACTGCAATGAATTATGTGAGGAACTTGCCTCCACTCTAGGAGGGGAAATGATAATTACAATTCCTTACATCTCTAACGGCAATTTTACAGTTTGCAAAGAGCTTAGGTACTTAGCATCTCGGCTGATCAACGGTAATTTGGTAGAGCGCGGATTACCACACTGACCTGACCGGATGTTACAGAGACTAAAAGCAGTAACGCATCTGGCACTCTTCCCAACGAAAGGGTGGGATGAGATAGTTCATAGGTACACCTACCGAGGGTTGGCGACTAACTTAAAAGATTAACAGCACTTTTTTCCAACACTCCATACGTCCTAGATCCCGTGCTAAGAGTTTTACAAACATCATCAAATTTGATTCCCACCTGTCTATGAGGCAGGTACTGTTATCAGCCCCATCTCACAGAAGACAAAAGTGAAACACAGAGGTAACGGGTAAGGTCACCATGCCAGTGGGGGCGCGGCGTGAACCCGGGCAAATTGACACAAGTCCTGCACTTTCCTGCCCAAGGTCACGGCGGTGTGAGGTAGGCTGGAGAAGGGAGGGCGCTGACCTGTCAGATACTTGTTCCTGGGTGAGCTTCTTGTCGCTCTGCAGCAGGATGGACACGTAGTGGCGGATCATGCCTACGAAGAAAGTGATGATTACGATGGGTAGGACCACCCAGAGGCGGATGTTGGAGTCAAGCAATAGTTCTGGCCCTGCCATCTTCACTGAAAGCTGGCTCCCAGCAGGGGATGGGCGAGCTTCTCTTCTCTGGGGCGCAGTTGCTTCTCTTCGACTTCGCCTCCGGGCCTTCTCACGCCCCTTTCGCCCGGCTAGCCCAGAACTCCGCGGCAGCTGTGAGCCCAGCGTACTGACTTCAGCTGGGCTGCCCGGCCTTCCACTTCCGGCGCGGAAGTTGACGTCACGTCGTGGCGCCCCTCGGTGGCGTCAGAGCGGCGTCGGGCTTGGCGGGAAAGTCGAAAACGACAGGCGGCGACGGCTTCTCGGTGGGTAAGTGGGGCAGTGGTCGTAGTCTCTCGAGGTCCCGCTCCTCTGCGGCCTAATCTCTAAGCCCGGGCCGCGGTCGGCGTTCTCCTCTGGGGCTCCGCGCCCGGAACCTCGGCTTCCTCATCTGCTCTGAGATGGGATAATTCCTACAGGTACCTCTCTGCGTCGTTCACATGAAGAAACGAGAAAGTCTTTTACCCTCACACCCTTCCAGATGAACCAGTCCAGGCGGTCGGCCTCAACTCCCATCTGCTGGGCTTCTCTGGAAGCCTCATGGTATCACATGTGTTAAGGCCGGGTGCCTCGAAGCCGGACGTCCTGACTTGCCTTAGTTTTTCCATCTGCAAGATGGCTGATAATGGTTATCAGTATTAGCCGTGGCGGCGATAAATAAAAAGCTTAGCACTGTGCCCGGTACCTCGTAAGTGTTAACCATTATTATACGTCAATATTATCATTAAGAGTAAGAATAGGTGGTGAAGAGCGCGGGTGCTGGAGCCAGACTGCCTGAGTTAGAATCCCAGTTCTGCCACTGACGAAGAGAAAAGTAATGATACCCCCCTCAGAAAATTTTGTGGGAAATAAACGAATTATTAAATATAAAGTACTTGAAACAGTTTTTGTTAGCTTTTAGCATTTCCCCTTCCCTGTCAGCTCTTCTCACTCTGAATATTCTCAGAAATTTTCTTTACGCCGGTAAATATGCTGGGCATTAGGGACAGTGAGTGAGACTGTGTTCCTGCTCTCAAAGAGCCCCGGTCTAGTGTGAGGTAAGGGCTCCTAGATATACCCTGTGGAACAAGGAAGCTGCAATAGCAAACGCCCTTAGGGAGAGGAGGAACACTTCAAGGAAGGTGACATTTGATTGAATGTTTAAGTCTGAGTAGGAATTTCCAGGCAAATAAGAGCACTTCAGATAAACACCTTTGTGCAAAGGCACTGAGACCACGAAGGTTCTGATTTACAAGATAAACTAAAAGGTCATGTGGTTCAGGCACTCCCCTACCTCTGTCTCATTTCTAACTCCACATCTCCTTGTTTCAGTATGAGTATTTATTGCCTGGACTCTTCTTCTCATGCCTCTTCTACTGGCTGACTCTTGTCAGCCCTCAAGTCCGTGCTTAAAAATCACTTTGTCAGGTCAGGCACGATGGCTCACGTCTGTAATCCCAGCACTTGGGGAGGCTGAGGTGGGTGGATCACTTGAAGTCAAGAGTTTGAGACCAACCTGGCCCACATGGTGAAACCCTCTCTCTACTTAAAAAAAAAAAAAAAAAATTAAATACTTCTTCAGGGAGATTGTCCCTAAGAAATGTCCTTGCTTCTCTTTACCACCCCTTCTAGCAACTAGTCTAAATTTCCTAGTAATCCCTCACAGAACTACTTTTATAGCGCTTACATAAGCGTAGTTCAGTACATTAAGGCTATTTGTTACTATCTGTAAACTCCCTGAGGACAGATATGTCTGTCTAGTTGTTCACAGTTGTAATTCCAACACCTAGCACAGTTACTGACATGTAATATTGAAGTAATGAGTTAAAAGGACAGGTAGGTGGCTGGGCGTGGTGGCTCACACCTGTAATCCAAGCACTTTGGAGGCCAAGGTGGGCGGATCACCTGAGGTCGGGAGTTCAAGACCATCCTGACCAACATGGTGAAACCCCGTCTTTTTTTTTAAAAAAAAAAAAAAAAAAAAAAAGGACTGGTAGACTGGGGATAGATAATGAAGGGTCTTGAATCTCAGATGGAGAGCTATATGTTTTATCCTTCAGCAACAGTGAAGTAGTCTGCCTAAGAGGAAACTAATAAACAAAATAAACCTTG
Source organism: Sapajus apella (assembly GCF_009761245.1). Taxonomy (NCBI): domain Eukaryota; kingdom Metazoa; phylum Chordata; class Mammalia; order Primates; family Cebidae; genus Sapajus; species Sapajus apella. The sequence goes on from NW_022437153.1 coordinate 131,006, forward strand.
AAAGGAAGGTAGTATTGACAGATATAGGAGTTGAAATTTGCTTAGCACCTGGATTTAGATAGCATTAGTATGAAGATGTGAGCCCTTCTGATTTTTGGATAGAGGAATTTTCTTTGAACGATACCTTTAACTTCTCAGAATTTAGCTTCTAGAGGGTAACTTCCGTTCCCTGATTTTGCTCTAGGAAGTAATTTAATTGCAGAAGACATTGGTCAAAATGGTTTCCAAAAGAAGATTGTCAAAATCTGAGGATAAAGAGAGCCCGACAGAAGATGCCTCCAGTAAGTATCTAGTCATTTGTTGCTTTATTTCCTGTAGCAATGTGTGAGGCATTTAAAGAGATAGAAAGTTTCTGCTTTCAAAGTGCTGAGAATATTCAAAGTGTAATGGATAGAGCACATAAAATTAAGGGAGAAATATAAGTTTTGGGATTGAGTTTTTGCCTCGAATTCTGCATATAACTTTGAGCATCTCCACAGCCTCTGGGCCTCAGTCTCCACATCTGTAAGAGGAATTACTGTTATAGACTTTCTGCTATACATAATTTAGGTGTTAAGACACAAAGACATAGTCTCTACCCTTAAAAAACTTTATGAACTTCCTTCCTCTTGAAAAAAAAATTATGATCTTGACACATGCTATGATAGTGATGTATAAAGGAAAGATGTATCAAAGCAAGCACACCAGAGGCAAAGAAACAATGCACACTGCCCATATGAGAAATGGTTAATGTCCAGATGAAAGGAGTTGATGGCTGGGAGCAGTTGCTCACACCTGTAATCCAAGCACTTTAAGGCACTGAGGTGAGAGAATCACTTAAAGCTAGGAGTTCAAGACCAGCCTGGGTAACACAGCAAGACTCTATCTCTACAAAAAAAATTTTTTAATTAGCTGGGCGTGGTGGTGTGCACCTGTGGTCCTACTGTGGTCCCAGCTACTGAGGAGGCTGAAGCAGGAGGATCACTTGAGCTCAGGAGGTTGAAGCTGCAGTGAGTCACAGTAGCACCACTGTACTCCAGCCTAGGTGACAGAGTGAGCGAGTGAGACCGTGTCTCATAAAGGGAGGGGGGGGAGGGCGGGCAGGGGGTTGATAGTTCATTTATTGCGCTCATCTACTCTATTAAAGCAATTCTAACTTGGTTTTTGTTTGTTTTTATTTTACTAGGTTTTTAGGGAACAGGTTGTGTTTGGTTACATGAATAAGTTCTTTAGTGGTGATTTCTGAAATTTTGGTGTACCCATTACCTGAGCAGTGTGTAGTGTACCCAATGTGTAGTTTTTTAATCCCTCACCTACCTCCCAGCCTTTCTCTTGAATTCCCAAAGTCCATTATATCATTCTTGTTGTTGTTGTTTTGAGACGGAGTCTTATTCTGTTGCCCAGGTTAGAGTGCAATGGCATGATCTTGGCTCACTGCAACCTCCGCCTCCCGGGTTCAAGCGATTCTCCGGCCTCAGCCTCCTGAGTAACTAGGATTATAGACATGAGCCGCCATGTCGGGCTAATTTTGTGTTTTTAGTAGAGACGGGGTTTCTTCATGTTGGTCAGGCTGGTGTCGAACTCCAGACCTCAGGTGATCCGCCTTCTTCAGCCTTCCAAAGTGCTGGGATAACAGGCGTGAGCCACCACGTCCGGCCTGGGTTTATGTTTTAATTTTTACTTTACTATTTGCCATATTCTTGAAAATTTTGTCTGTTTTCAGAAACCAGGAACCAACCACTTCCTAAGAAGACAAAGAAATCTCAGGTTCTTAATGAAGTTGAAGAAAATGACAGCATCTTTGTAAACCTTCTTAAGACATCAGGAATTATTCTTAAAACCGGAGAGAGTCAGAATCAGCTAGGTAATATTTTAATCTCAGTTTATTCTCTGGGTTTAATGAAAGAGCTTAGGACTGAATCATGGGTTTTCTAGATAGAGAGGCAGTGAAGATTAGAAATCAGAGGACCATCTATCTTGAGACAAAGATGAATTGCTTTTTAGAAAATGGTACAGTCAGGCTGGGCACAGTGGCTCACATCCGTAATCCCAGCACTTTGGGAGGCCAAGGCGGGCGGATTGCCTGAGCTCAAGAGTTTGCAACCAGCCTGGGCAACATGGTGAAACCCAATCTCTACTAAAATACGAAAAATTAGCTGGGCATGGCAGCATGTATCTGTAGTCCCAGCTACTCAGGAGACTGAGGCAGGAGAATTGCTTGAACCTGGGAGGCGGAGGTTGCAGTGAGACGAGATCATGCTACTGCACTGCAGCCTGGGCAACAGAGCAAGACTCCACCTCAAAAAGAAAATGGTGCAGTCTTCGGTCCTCATTATTGCATGTTAGGTAAAGCATTTCTAATCCTTTTATAAGAAAAATGTTACATACTGTTATTTTTTTGTGTGTTTTCTTTAGAAAAAATAAATATCCAGAAAGCAACTATATCAGTGTCAGAATAATTTCAGAAGAAAATGTATAAAGCCATATAAGATTTTGTTTTGGGGGAATAGATTATTCTATCTTGCTAAGGTTATGGCAGGTCTTTTTTAGAACATTTAGTGGCCATCTGCTATCAAAGCTAAGTCTTTTATGTGGGTTTAGAAGATTTGGCTCTCAAATTAGGTTGAAAATATTTTTATTGGTTTCATCAGGCAAGAAACTTGGGTTTTTAGAGAAGGAAAACTATGGTAGGAGACTGGTAACCAGCTCTTCTTTTTTCTGCATAGCTGTGGATCAAATAGCTTTTCAAAAGAAGCTCTTTCAGACCCTGAGGAGACACCCTTCCTATCCCAAAGTATGTATTTTCCCCCTGATATTTTTGCTTGTGCCAGCATAACTCTGGAATTTGGAATTTAAAGACACTGGTATAAAGTAGAATGGGCTAGAATGATTTTTAACAGCGAATATTCAACTAAAAATTTTATTCTTTTGTGTTTTTTAAATCTCCTTATTAAGATAATAGAAGAATTTGTTAATGGCCTGGAGTCTTACATTGAGGATGAAGACAGTTTTAGGAACTGCCTTTTATCTTGTGAACGTCTGCAGGATGAGGAAGCCAGGTGTGGAAAGGAGGCATGGAATCTTGCTGAAATTGAATCTTTTAAGCTAACCGCATGGGGATGGGGAGGAAGAGCGCAGTTGTTTCAAATTTCATTTTTGGTGTAAGCTCTTTTTTCCTAAGAGTTTAAACCTAACTTCAAAATTCCTAAGTTTGTGGTCATGAGGCTAAAAATCAGTATTTTCTAGAATGTGTCTCACCTGTGTTGACAGAATTTCAAATCCCTACCTCTCCCTTGTTAAGGGCCATCTGCTCACTTCTGTATTTCCTGTCTAACAGGGTAGATCCTCTTTAAAGATTATGTATTTAACCAATTTTATTGAGAAAAGATGATAAAAGCATTAAAACAAGGAAAACAAAGTAGAAAACATGTCTCTTTTACAGTATGGGTGCATCTTATTCTAAGAGCCTCATCAAACTGCTTCTGGGGATTGACATATTACAGGTGAGACTGTTGCTTTTTCTGTGAACATTTGATTGATGAGGTTTGTGGTGTATGCTCAAGTCTAAATGGTGGGAACACAGGATAGAGTAGGGTTAATTGGGGAATTTGGGTTTGTAACAGCTTCACCACAGCCCTGTTGCTGTGATGGGTTTGGTAGAGCAATGTCTATGTTTTAAAATTGTGCTTATTAGCCTAATGCACCTGGTGGTCCCATTTATTCCCTTAGCATCTGATTCCTGTTCTTAAAGCTACATCCTGTGTACTCTGAGTACCTGGTAATCTTTATTATATTCATATCTACATCATCCCTCATTTAGCTTTTTAGATGCTTATGTAACTTAATTTTTGTCCTTTTATTCTTCCTCTTCTCTCTTTTTATTTTATTATTATTAATATTTTGAGACAGAGTCTCCCTTTGTTGCCCAGGCTGGGGTGCAGTGGTGTGATCTCGGCTCACTGCCACCACCACCTCCTGGGTTCAAGCGATTCTCCTGCCTCAACTTCCCAAGTAATTTTTGTTGTTTTGAGACCCAGCTAATTTTTGTTGTTTTGAGACAGAGTCTTGCTCTGTCACCAGGTGCAATCTCAGCTCACTACAACCTCCACCTCACAGGTTCAGGCGATTCTCCTGCCTCAGCTTCTCAAGTAGCTGGGACTACAGGCGCGCACCACCATGCCCTGCTAATTTTTGTGTTTTCAGTAGAGATGGGCTTTCACCATGTTGACAAAGCTGGTCTCGAACTCCTGACCTTGTGATCCACCCACCTTGGCCTCCCCAAGTGTTAAGATTACAGCCGTGAGCCATCACACCCAGCCCTCTTTTAATATATTAAGTAGACAATACATTGATATGATTTAAATATCTCAAGTTATACAAATGTATGTAGAGCAAAAAATTTTCCTCTACTCCATTCTCCATTTTTCTTCTTCTCTTTTCCCCTACTGTTAATCTTTTCACACTCTTAAACTCTTTCTTTTCTTTGGAAATCTTGACTATAATTTAGTTTTCTAAAGTCTAAGAGCTCCCTTGTTTCTCTGGAGAGCTCCCCTTGCAACCTACTTAATAATCATTTAAAGCCTGCATTTCATGGATTAACAGTTATCATATTTAATAATATTTTGATTATCTGCTTATTTTAACTTTGCCTTGATAATCATTTTCAGTTTTTCAGAAGACAAATTAAGTCTTTGTATTCCAATAGCATATTCTAAAAATAAAGACGATACTCATGTGGATAGCCTTTTAATAGGGTATGAACTTTAGCAAAGTGTTTCCTCCAGGAGCTCTAGCTGGAGAGGGAATTATACATTTCTCTCTCTCTCTCTTTTTTTTTTTTTTTTTTTTTTTTTTTTTAAACTCAGGGTTTCCTGTCACCCAGGCTAGAGCACAGTGGTGTGATATCTGCTCACTGCAACCTCTGCCTCCCTGAAGTTCAAGCGATTCTTGTGCCTCAGCCTTCCAAATAACTGAGATTATACATTTCTATTGTGTATTTTGAGATCATCTCCTAACTCCCTATATCTTCTTTTTTAGCCTGCCATTATCAAAGCCTTATTTGAGAAGTTGCCAGAATATTTTTTTGACAAGTAAGTGGAGTTGTTATGGGATGTTCAAAGTACCCTGGTGTACTTAAGCTTCTCTCTGAAAAGGTTACTCTGAAGACTGTCGGTTTCTCTGAAAGTCATAGTTATCATGATGCTTTTTAAGTGACTATTAAAATTTTACTGGAGTGTCTTTGAAGTTTCATCTATTAATATGACTTTGTAAAAATAAATAGGATTATGGTTAAAAGTAACTATTGGCCAGGTTTGATGGCTCACACCTATAATCCCAACTGAGGGGTTATAGGGAAGCTGAGGCAGGCGGATTGCTTGAGTCCAGGAATTCAAGACCAGCCTGGGCAATGTAGTGAGACCTTGTCTCTATTTAAAAACAAATTTTTTTTTTAAGTATCTATTGCTTATGATAATCCCTAATAGAAGGACAGTTGGCTGGAATTAGGTATTCTCTGAATACTTTTCCTTACCTTTTAAATTTTGTAGTGTATATTGAGACAGGGTCTCACCCTGTCGCCCAGGCTGGAGGGCCATGATTGTGGCTCACTGCAGCCTCAACCTCCCAGGCTTAAGTGATCCTTCCGCCTCAGCCCCCTGTGTGCCTGTGAGTACAGGTGAGCAGTACCACCAGGTCTGGCTAGTTTTCGTGGTTTTTTGGTAGAGATGAGGTTTTGCTATGTTGCCCAAGCTGGTCTCAAAACTTCTAGGCTCAAGTGATCCACCCGCCTCAGCCTCTCAAAGTGCTGGGATGTGGCCCTACCTGTTTTTTTTTAATTACTTCGTTAGGAAGAAAATGAACAGCCTAATAGAAAAGTAGACAAAGGTCGTGAATAGTTTACAAAGAAGAAATACAAGAACATCAAATATTTTAAAAGTTCAATTTTGTTAGCAATCAAAGGCACAAATTTAAAACACTGTATTAAAATAGTAAATATTGGCTGGGCGCGGTGGCTCACGCCTGTAATCCCAGGACTTTGGGAAGCCGAAGCGGATGGATCACGAGGTCGAGATATCGAGACCATCCTGGTCAACATGGTGAAACCCGTCTCTACTAAAACTACAAAAAATTAGCTGGGCATGGTGGCGCGTGCCTGTAATCCCAGCTACTCAGGAGGCCAAGGCAGGAGAATTGCCTGAACCCAGGAAGCGGAGGTTGCGGTGAGCCGAGATCACGCCATTGCATTCCAGCCTGGCTAACAAGAGCGAAACTCCGTCTAAAAAGAAAAAATATATAGGAAATATTAAATAAAATATTAAACAGTAAAATTAATGCATTTTTTCCTACTCTAAAATGGTTTCCTTGTTGAGTGTAGTGAATAGGCATGCTCGTACATTGCTAGTGAGCATATAAATTAGTTCAGGCATCGATTTCTAAGAGCAAAAGATTGTTATGTGTGAAAAACCTTAGATTTTGCATACCCTTTAATCCTAATGTTATGTCTCGTGATTTATTCTAAGATAATAACTGAATGAAAATGAAATAACATTAGTTTAATGCTTGCTTTGACAGCACATATACTAAAATTGGAACAATACAGAGATAAGCATGGCCCCTTTGCAAGGGTGACACCCAAATTTGTGAAGAATTCCTTTTATTTTAAAAGATTACTGTTTAAAATAAAGAAATGTGAATAATTGAGATGTTCAAAAAATTGAAATATCATGTGCACATTAATAACTGTAAAAAGAACTAGTTAATATCATACATTAATTGAAAAAAACCCAGGTTACACATAGCATTTATATTAGGTTGGTGCAAAAGTAATTGCAGTTTTTGCTATTAATAATTCAGTCTAGTATTTTGTTAAGAAAAGGAAGATGCACACATATACATATACATATGCATATTAATAGTGTACATTTCTGGCTTGACAGGATTATACTCATTTCTGTGTTCTCCTTTTTAATTTTTTCAGGGTCCTGTATACAAGTAATAATAAATTTGAAGTTTTATTTGTTTATTTTGAAACAGAGTTCTGTTACCCAGGCAGTAGTGCAGTGGTACGATCTTGGCTCACTGCAACCTCCACCTCCTGGGTTCAAGTGGTTCTCCTGCCTCAGCCTCCCTGGTAGCTAGGATTGCAGGTGCATGCCACTACGCCCAGCTAATTTTTTGTATTTTTAGTAGATTCAGTGTTAATATTTAGTGTGTCTTCTAGACATCTTTCTCAACATACATAAGCATATATCTCCTGTGTATTGGGTATCACTTGTGTGTCTAGCACAGTGCCAGATGCATAGTAGGTATTCAGTAAATGTTAATTGAATGCTAAAACATTTTGTGTAGTATTAATGCTTGCTGTTAATATTGGCCAGAAAGGCTAAGTTTCTTGTCCTCTCTTCCTATCACTTCAGCAAGAACAGTGAAGAAATCAACATACCTCGACTCATTGTCAGTCAACTAAAATGGCTTGACAGAGTAGTTGATGGCAAGGTAGGCTTATGGACTTTATCTCTTGAATTTAATAAAACTTGTATCTAATAAAACTTTTGGAAGTTGTATGCTTCTTTTTTACTCTTTCTAAACAGAAAATTCATACTTTTCCATCTATCCATTAGCTTTTTCCAATTTTCATAATTTGGGAATTATAGATCTTTCACCCTTTAAATTTCATCAGAAACATTTATTCAAATATGAACAGTAGATATTATTTATTAAATAAAAATTTGGAAAGATTCTTTTACAAAGTCCAGAGACAACTGTGTTTATTATTTATTTCTCAGATAATTTCAGTTCTGCATTTCACAAATAGATAGTCTTTGTCTATTCTGGGTAATGTGCTGCAGTTCTAATAGTGTCCTCTAACTGCAGGACCTCACCACCAAGATCATGCAGCTGATCACTGTTGCTCCAGAGTACCTGCAGCATGACATCATCACCAGCCTACCTGAGATCCTAGGGGATTTCCAGCACGCTGATGTGGGAAAAGAACTCAGGTGGATAAGCACTCTGTCATCATCTAAGCGAGGCTCGACTGGGAGCTTTATCACTGTAATATGCAAAGAGCAGTAGTAATGTGGTGTCTTATATCTAAAAAGAGGATGATACCTACCTTCATGAGTCTTGATTTGACTTAAAAAGAAAAAAAAAGTATATATTTGAATAGATCCATGTATTTTCTTTTAAATGGTATACCTGTTATGAGAATGAAGCCTGGCTTGGGATTGGGTATCTAAATTTGGCCAGTGGAGAAGCTGACCATGATCTCTTAGTTCCATTAACATGTTCTTCAGGGGGTCCTTAATCCTCGCTGCACATTAAAATCATCTGTGGAGCCTGTTACACATCTACATTCTTTGGGTTCCTAGATGATTCATTGTAATGCACAGCCCTGCATCAGACTCCTTGCTGAGACCCATTGCTTACTGTCATTCATTTGAAAAATAGTAATTCGTAGGGCAGTATTTAAGAAGGGGAGAATAGTTTCCCTAGATAATAAAGCTTCTATCTTAATGCAACTTTTTATTATACTGGAAGTATTTTTTAAAATTCAATTTGTAATACTTTTTTTGTTTTTTAACTTTTTTTTTTTTTTTTTTTTTTTTTGGTATACTTTTCTATAGTCTGCAAAGCTACCTCCAAAACGTCCAATGATTTCTTGCCTTTGTGCTTTTGGGCAGGATGCTCCCTCTGGGCAAAGCGCTATGCCACCCACTTTACCTGCCTGATGCCAGCTCATCTCCTTCTGTATAGCCTTCTTTTAGAATCTGTCACTGTTGGTCAGGTGCAGTGGCTCACACCCTTAATCCCAGCATGTTGGGAGGCTGAGGTGGGTGGATTGCTAGAGCCCAGGAGTTCGAGACCAGCCTGGGCAACATGGTGAAACCCCCTCTCTACAAAAATTAGCCATGTGTGGTGGTATGCACCTATAATCCTAGCTACTCAGGAGGCTGAGATGGAAGGATCGATTGCGTATGGGAGATCAAGGCTACAGTGAGCCCTGATCATGCCACCATACTCCAACCTGGGCATCAGAGTAAGACCGTGTCTCAAAAAAGAAAAACAAAAAAACGACAATCACTGTCCTCACTACATTGTGCTCCTGTAGCATTATGTACATGTGTCTGTCATACTTACCACATTTCATTTTAATGTTTTGGGTTTCCTTTTTTCTTTTTGTGGGGAAAGATATGTACCAAACTAAATAGTGGTGTTCTTTGGGTAGTGGGGATTGCGAAGGAAGGCTTCTTGTTTCTACTTTTATTATTCGAATGTTTATAATGAGCATGTATTATTTTTTGCAGTTAAAGCAGTTTTTAATGAATACTAGAAAGTATAATTTAATGGCAACTAAGTATATCGTTTCTTTTCATACTCTAGTGAATGATTTTTTCAAGTGATTGTCTCCCTAGCTCTGCTCAAAACATTACACAACTTTTTTCTTTTTCTGTCATTCACAGTGACCTACTGATAGAGAATACTTCACTCACTGTCCCAATCCTGGATGTCCTTTCCAGCCTCCGACTTGACCCAAACTTCCTGGTGAAGGTAGGAAAGACTTTCTTTCCAGAAACAGCCAGCTTTCCAACTTCCTGGAACAAGTGTTAGTCATTGCCTTGGGAAAAATCTTGTGTAATGAACATTTCTATTTGAAACTATAGTGAGTCATATTTGATTTCTCTCTTTCTCTTTTTTTTCTCAACAAGTTTCAGATGCTGTATATGATAGATTCATAGGTCTGTTTTTAAGCAGTAAGTTTTGAATGGAAATCTTCTATATTGCGTGAATTGTACCTGCTTCCGAGGAATAATACTTTTTATGCCGTACTGTAGCCAGTTGAGAATTTAGGCTCTAAATGTAAGATAATAGTTCTCTTTCACATTTATTGCCTGTTTTTGACGAAGCTGTGGTATTAACAGCTAAAAGAAGGCCGGGCGCGGTGGCTCAAGCCTGTAATCCCAGCACTTTGGGAGTTTGCTTGAACCCAGGAGGCGGAGGTTGCGGTGAGCCGAGATTGTGCCATTGCACTCCAGCCTGGGCAACAACAGCAAAACTCCGTCTCCAAAAAAAAACAACAAAAAAATTGTAATTTGGGGAAAAAAAAAAAGGAAGAGAGTTGAGTTTTTTTTTTTTTTTTTTTCCCCTAAATTATAAGTGGGAAAGCTGAGTAAGAGAAGTGATTTTTTTTTTTTCTAATTTTACCTAATAGTTCGGGATAAAGTTGAGGTAGTGACATGAAAATGTGTAAAGTTTTTGTCCTTGTAATTTTTAGGTCCGCCAATTGGTGATGGGTAAGTTGTCATCGATCAGATTGGAGGATTTACCTGTGATAATAAAATTCATTCTTCATTCCGTAACAGCCATGGATGCACTTGAGGTATGCTTTTATATCCCATCACACCTAGATAAAGGGACTTAAATTAATAAGTCCCAGTTGCTCTTCTCTGTCCCTAGACTGAGAATACTGACTAATTGAGATAGCATTTAGAGAAGAGAATGAAGCTGTTCAACAGATTCATTACTCTATATAAGCTGTTGTAAGTTATATTTACTCTTTTTTTTTGTAGTACCTCACAGAATTCTGAAATTTGGGGCATGGCATTCTGTGACATTGCATTAGCTATTCTCATCAACTCTATTTTTCGAAATGTCCAACATTTACAATTTCTCTTTCTCAGTCTTTCAGGAGACTGTTATGGTTGAGAGACTGGACTGTACCTACCCACTACGAATGAACAGAACACCATAGCTAATATTTACTTTCTGCAGGTAATTTCTGAGCTTCGGGAGAAGTTGGATCTGCAGCATTGTGTTTTGCCATCACAGTTGCAGGCTTCCCAAGTAAAGCTGAAAAGTAAAGGACGAGCAAGGTAAAGAGCTCATGGATAATTACCACCCTTTTCCTCACATAGGATGTCACAGTTTTCTGATATCTCAAAGTCAGAGTTAGAGCTTAATACTTACAACTACAAATAATGGTACTATTATGACATTTACATCTAGTATTACATAGTTATTCAAATTACATATATGTATGTGAGTATGTATGTGTTTATATGTTTTCTTAGCCATTCAGGTCAATCCTAGACAGACTACAGTGCAAGTTTATTAGCCATCTTACACATGAGGTTGTCATTTGCTCCAGGATACATAGCTACTGAGCAGGAACTCAGATCTTGTAAGTTCTTTTCTGGTGGGTAGAAGAGTAATTTTCCTCTCTGCTATTTGTAGTTCCTCGGGAAATCAAGAAAGCAGTGGTCAGAGCTGTATTGTTCTCCTCTTTGATGTAATAAAGTCAGCTATTAGATATGAGAAAACAATTTCAGAAGCCTGGATTAAGGTGAGATCTTTGGAACTTTGACTATCAAGGAGGAAATGAGTGGCAATTAGTGACAGATGTATAAATAAGGTAAATTTAAATAAAAATCTCAAAAGTTATTCAAGTGGAAATGATAGCTGATGGTTGCCATATGGACACATTGGCTCTCAGATGAGGTAACAAGGCATGCTGAATAAGGTGAAATGTGTTTCGCTGATGTGTCATAATATTTTTGTGATTCTCTCTTGCTTTTTCAGGCAATTGAAAACACTTCCTCAGTGTCTGAACACAAGGTAATATTCACGTACTATGCATTTTAAGTATTGTAGACTTAAAGTAATGACAGTGGCTAGCTTGCCTTCCCACTTTCTTTTTTTCCCCTCCTTCCAGTCACCCTTTTCTTTCTTCTGTAGTTGCTCTAATAAACATTAGCTGTCTGGGAAGGATAATCTGAGGTGGTGACTGGCCAGGTAGCCTACCCCTACTCACTCTGGCTATAAAATAAGCTTACAGTATCCATAAGGGGAAATACTCACAATTTAAACAAGCACTTCAAGATGCAATCAAAGAAGCCAGTTCCCCACTGATGAGATGAAGAAAATAGCCACCTAAGTCTTAGGTTTCTGTACCTGCCTAATTGCCCTTCCTTCCATCTAGCGCCACTGTCAAGATAATGGCATTTCATGTTTTTCTTTACTTTGCCCAGGTAGACCTGACTGGAGTAAATCAGTCTGTCCACTGTCAAGGCGATAGTACTAGATCTTTTGTCTTTCTTAATTCTAGAAATATCTTCCATCAAAAAGCCAGATGATTGCCTGGGCACAGTGGCTCATGCCTATAATCTCAACACTTTGGGGGGCTGAGGCAGGCGGATTGTCTGAGGTCAGGAGTTTGAGATTAGCCTGGCCAATATGGCAAAACCCCGTCTCTACTGAAAACACACAAAAAAATTAGCCTGGCCTGGTGGCATGTGCCACTGCACTCCAGCCTGGGAAACAGAGTAAGAAACTGTCTCCAAAAAAATGCTAGATGATTGAGTTTCTTAGGTGCTGATTAGTTGCTTTTAAAGATTTTTCTTTGGTTGGAATCTGTTTTGTGGGCTTTTGGTTGTGTTATCTAATTTTTGGATGACTATCTTAAAAGCTTTTATAATGCTGAATAAAGCAGTGAAAAAAATTTAAATTTTTCTGTGGTGAAAAATATCAAAGTACTCCAACACACTGTTTTTGGTTTTGCATAAACATAAATTGACCACCTTGGTTGCTTGCATACCTATTTGTACATATTTGTAATCATTGTATAAATATAGTTTGTATTCTTTTTTCTTTTAACATTTTTTCTCCTGTCATAAATATTTCACGTGCTTCTGCATTGTTTTCATTGTTATTTTTAATGACTGTATTCTCGTCTAATGTTTCTCAATTTCGGTGTCTTAAGGAGTGGAGCATTCAGTTAAGAGAAGTAGTAGAATTTGTTTTGTTTTTTTTCTTTTTTTGTCCTGCTTGCCTTTTTTTAACTTTTTTTTTTTTTTTTTTCTGGAAGCATAGACTCAAGATGCCCTGAATACACTCCCAGCTTTTTTCTCTTTTTTTTGTTGTTGTTTTGTTTTAAGAGACAGGCTCTTGCTCTGTTACCCAAGCTGGAGTGCTATGGCAACATCATAGCTTACTGCAGCCTCAAACTCCTGGGTTCAAGCGATCCTCCCACCTCAGTCTTCGGAGTAACTGGGACTACAGGCAAGCACCAACAAGCCTGGCTTTTTATTTATTTATTTATTTATGAGGCAGAGTTTTGCTCTTTTACCCAGGCTGGAGTGAAGTGGCACAATCTTGGCTCACTGCAACCTCTGCCTCCTGGGTTCAAGCAATTCTCCTGTCTTAGTCTCCCTAGTAGCTGGGATTATAGGTGCCCACCACCACACCTGGCTAATTTTTGTATTTTTAGTAGAGACAGGGTTTTGCCATGTTGGCCAGGCTGGTCTCGAACTCCTGACCCCAGGTGATCCACCCACCTCAGCCTCCCAAAGTGCTAGAATTATAGGCATGAGCCACCACACCTGCCCAATTCTTCTATTTTTTTGTAGAGATGTAGGTCTTGCTGTGTTTTCCAGGTTGATCTCAAATTTTTAGCTTCAAGTGATCCTCCTGCTTGGGCCTCCCAAAGTGTTGGGATTATAGGCGTGAGCCACTGCACCCAGCCCCCAAATTTTTCTTTTTTTAGGTAAACAAGCTAATTGCGGAGAAAAACCCACAAGGAATCTACAGATGTAAAAAGTACAGTTTTAAAGAGCTGGGCATGGTGGCTCAAGCCTGTAATCCCAGCACTTTGGGAGGCCAAGGCAGGTGGATCACAGGGTCAGAAGTTTGAAACCAGCCTGACCAACATGGTGAAAGCCTGTCTGTACTAAAAATACAAAAATTAGCCGGGCGTGATGCTACATGCCTGTGATCCCGGCTACTCAGGAGGCTGAAGCAGGAGAATCGCTTGAACCCAAGAGGTAGAAGTTGTGGTGCGCCAAGAGTGCATCATTGCACTCCAGCCTGGACAACAGAGTGAGACTCCATCTAAAAAAAAATAATAATAATAAGGTACAGTTTTTCTCCACTCTCTTCCCATTCCTCAGGGATAATCAATCCTTTCAAATTTTTTCTGTTCATAAACAAGCTGTAATTGTATGCAAGTACAGGTATACTCTTATGCCAACACATATGTATGTTTATATATTGTTTTTGCAAAAGCAGAATTTTAACTATGATTATGAGTGGTATTGTTTAAAGAGACAGGGTCTCACTCTGTCACCCAGGCTAGAATGCAGTGGCACGATCACAGTTCACTGTTACCTCAATCTCTTGGGCTGAAGTGATCTTCCTTCCTCAGCCTCCCAAAGCAGTGGGATTACAGACAGCCACCATGCCCATCCTGATTATTATTTTACAGGTTGCTTTTTTTCCCACTTCATGTCAGGAATGTCTTTTCTCTGTCAAAAAATATAAACTAGCTCAGCAGTCTCTAACCTTTTTGGCACCAAGGACTGGTTTCATGGAAGACATTTTTTTCCACAGACAGTGTGGGGGCATGATTTCAGGATGAAACTGTTCCACCTTAGACCATCGGGCACTAGTTAGATTCTCATAAGGAATGTGCAGCCTAGATCCTGTGCACGTGCAGTTCACAATAGGGTTCACACTGCTATGAGAATCTAATGCTGCCGTTAATCTGACAAGAGGTGGATCTCAGGTGGTAATGCTCACTTGACTGCCCCTCACCTCCTGCTTTGCAGCTTGGTTCCTAACAGACCACGGACTCTGGTCCAGGGGTTGGGGATCCCTGATCTAGCTTATTCTCTCTTTCTTTTTTTTTTTTAATTTTTAAATTTTTTAATTTAAAAACTTTGACAGTCTTGCTCTGTCACCCAGGCTGGAGTGCGGTGGCATGATCTTGGGTCACTGCAACCTCCACCTCCCAGTTTCAAATGATTTATCTGCCTCAGGCTCCTGAGTAGCTGGGATTACAGGCCCCTGCCACCATGACCATCTAATTTTTTTTTTTTTTTTTTTTTTTTTTTTAAGTAAAGATGGGATTTTACCATGTTGACCAGGCTGGTCTCGAACTCCTGACTTCAAGTGATCTACCCACCTTGACCTCCCAAAGTGCTGGGATTACAGGCATGAGCCACCATGCCCAGCTTGTCTTGTTCTTTTTGATGACTGTAATATTTCAAAAATTAAAATTACTCTATGATGATTTATTGAACTTTTCCCATATTGATGGGCATTTACAGCCTTTCCAACTTTTCACAAAGTAATTTTCCTAATAATAGTGAAAATACATACTGGAGTTGGCAAGTGATTGAATCTTTAATAAATGTGAAGATGTTCGAAGGTTCTTCTATAGTAATATCACTTTCACGTATATTGCAATGTATTCTTAAGAGATACCAGTGGTTAATAGTTGTGACACTTTATTTCTCTAAAAATTATTTCTGGGTTTTGTGAAAAGTATAGGTATTCCCAGGGGAGTTTGTTCAACAAATGAGTACCATCCATTCTGTGTTTTAATGGGAAAAAGCTGCTGTTTTGTTGTAGCAAAGGTACTGATTTACTGACTGTTCTTCTATTGCATATCTGACAATAGGTTTTTGACGTGGTGATGCTTTTCATCATCTATAGCACCAATACTCAGACAAAGAAGTACATTGAAAGGGTGCTAAGAAATAAGATTCGATCAGGCTGCATTCAAGAACAGCTGCTCCAGAGCACATTCTCTGTTCATTACCTAGTAAGTGTCAGAGATTATTGACTTTTAATCTAAAAAGGAAAGCTTTACAACTCCCATGTAAAATTTCATCTTACTTCAGTCCATTGTTCACACCCATTGAGATTTTTGAATTTTATTTTGCATTAATCATTTCGATTGTCTATCTCAACGCAGTTTGCAACTTTGACAAACTGGCCTTCCGTATCCTATCTACGTAGCTTATAAAAACCTTGAGGGGAATAGGACCAGCCTATAGAAACTAGTAGAAAAGGAATATGAATCTATTTGAACTCTGGCCATTCAAAACTGTGGACTTAAGGTAATCAGTCCTCTAGAAATGTAAATTATTCAAACTGGAATTCTATAAGCTGAGAATAGTGTTTTTCTGGCTGAACGTTCAGGATATTAGCAGTATAGAACTTGGAAAACTGGATGAGCTAGTGGATTGGGGTTTGGGCTAGGAGCTAATGAGAATTACCTCATTGAGTCTTAAGATTTTATATTTAGGAATAGATTTAATGTTTGTATTATTTTATCTTGCAGTTCTTTCTGTGTTTATTTCTGCTAATGATAAATATTTTGGGCTGTAATTTTCTATAGGATAAAACTCATACGTAATTTTTCATTGCATTTTCCCCAATAGAGTATTATACCCAGCTTAGTACTAAATGTAAGATTTTTTTTTTAAATTATGACATCAGTAAGGAAGCTATGTTTATTAACTGGTTATTTACTCTGGGTCCATTAATGTCTGTGTATGTATTTTGCATTATTGGTAGGACATGATCACTTCTCTTCTTGATCTTCTTTTTAAAGAAAATCAGTTTAGTTAACACTGAACCTTAATATACCTATTTCAAATTATAACCAAGGTGGAACATCCCTGGTGGATAGTGTGATTGTGTAAGGAAACTGGATTTTAGAAGATCTGGCCTCCAATACCAAATTGAGCAGATAGGAATGTACTATTAGACTTATAATTTAACTTATTTGAGCTTAAAGGTTAATTATTATCCAAATATGCAATCCCATTGATTCTGAGAGAAAACTCAGAATGGTGAAGGATTATTCTGTGTAAAACAAATATTAAGAATTCTTAAGTTAAAATGAGAGGGAGGAGAAATCTGATATTCCAAAAGGATAAGCAACTCTTAGGCTGTGTATTAACTGTTTGCTACAGCTTCTTTTCTCTCTCTACTCTTCCCCACTCAAGGTTAAGGATATGTGTTCATCTATTCTGTCGCTGGCTCAGAGTTTGCTTCACTCTCTAGACCAGAGTATAATTTCATTTGGCAGTCTCCTATACAAATACGCATTTAAGTTTTTTGACACATACTGCCAGCAGGTATGTTGAAACATTTATTTTTGGTAAGGAGGGAACAGGGGAAGGGAAAATAATGTGATGTTTATTTCTTGTTGGTTGGAACATACTGAAGGGGAGGGAACTCTGAACTGGGTCTCAGGAAAGCTCAATTCTAGTCCCAGCCTTGAAGAAATGAAGAGACTTGACTGGTGGACCTAACTCTGTGTTCTGAGCTCTAAGATCCTCTGTCTGAAATCAAGATCCAGATCCAGGCTATTTCAAATAAACCTTGGCTTAAAGAATTGGGGTCATCAGTAGGTAGTTTCCATAATACAGGAATGGCAGTTAAATTTAGCTGTAAATAATTCCAATCTTGGAATTGTTCTCTAGAAAAAATTGCGGCAAAAAACAAATGAACAAGAAATGCTTGAGGTTCTAACCCTATTACCAAGAACATGAGACACTTTTTTTTTTTTTTTTTTTTTCTTTGAGATGGAGTTTTACTCTTGTTGCCCAGGCTGGAGTACAGCAGCACGATCTTGGCTGACTACAGCCTCTGCCTCCTGGGTTCAAGCGATTCTCCTGTCTCAGCCTCCTGAGTAGCTGAATTACAGGCACGTACCACCACTCCCAGCTATTTATTTATTTATTTTTTGAGACAGTTTCAATCTTGTTGCCCAGGCTGGAATGTAATTGTGCGATCTTGGCTCACGGCAACCTTCACCTCCCGGCTTCCAGTGATTCTCCTGCCTCAGCCTCCCAAGTAGCTGGGATTACAGGCATGCACCACCAAGCCTGCCTAATTTTCTATTTTGGGTAGAGATGGGGTTTCTCCATGTTGGTCAGGCTGGTCTTGAATTCCCAACCTCAGGTGATCCGCCCACCTTGGCCTTCCAAAGTACTGAGATTACAGGGTGAGCCACCGCGCCTAATTTTTTGTATTTTTAGTAGAGATAGGGTTTCACCATGTTGGCCAGGCTAGTCTTGAACTCCTGACCTCAGGTGATCTACCTGCCTCCACTTCCCAAAGTGCTGGAATTATAGGCATGAGCCATCACACCTGGCCGAGACGCATTTTAATAGCATATGTCCAGAGAGGGAAGACTGTACTTGTGGAAAATGTTTTTGAAAGCAAGTACTGAACAGTGTCTTTATTTTGTATTTTTACATATATTCTTCCTATTATTAGCAATGTTAAAATGCATTTGAATAGAACTTTCAAATGAAGATTTGTAAAAAAAATTTTTCAAATAGAGCCATAGTTGCAGCTGACATGCGCTAGCTGTTGCAGTTGAGAATAAAATTCTGTTATGACTGTCATGGAGCGATGGTATAAAAGAAGAATGGCATCTAAGACTTTTTTTTTTTTTTTTGAGACAGAGTTTCACTCTCGTTACCCAGGCTGGAGTGCAATGGCGCGATCTCGGCTCACCGCAACCTCCGCCTCCTGGGTTCAGGCAATTCTCCTGCCTCAGCCTCCTGACTAGCTGGGATTACAGGCACGCGCCACCATGCCCAGCTAATTTTTTGTATTTTTAGTAGAGACGGGGTTTCACCGTGTTGACCAGGATGGTCTCGATCTCTTGACCTCGTGATCCACCCGCCTCGGCCTCCCAAAGTGCTGGGATTACAGGCGTGAGCCACCGTGCCCGGCCCTAAGACATTTTTGAACCCTCTTAATATCTTAGAGACACTATCATAATTCCATGTTTGCTTGGAAACATGCAAGTCTACCCTGTACTATATAGAGAAAACCTTTAAAGCTTTTAGCTCCTTGAGTGCCATCTTTTTGAGAAATTTCAACTGGTCTTGTATAACCCCAACTTAAAGTGTAAAATTTAATCCATATGAGAAAAAAGAAAGAGGAAAACATGCCAAGAAGCAAAATCAGGAGGGCTTAGGTAGTGCTCACTGATAAGTTACGGGAAATAGGTCAAGAGTGGATGATAATAGTTACATTGCTTATTCCTAAATCCCCTGAAGCCAACATTAGTGAAAACTAAATAATAGATGATGGGATTGGGTTGATTGTTATTTTAACAAAGCAGAGATTGAAGAGGCCTTGGGGTAAACCCTTTTAGAGCAGCCATTCCATATTTTGTTTTAGACTGTCTATTGACTCTCCCCTGTGTAGGAAGTGGTTGGTGCCTTAGTGACCCATATCTGCAGTGGGAATGAAGCTGAAGTTGATACTGCATTAGATGTCCTCCTAGAGTTGGTGGTATTAAACCCATCTGCTATGATGATGAATGCTGTCTTTGTAAAGGTATCTCATTGGCTTCTTGTACTTTAGATACTGAATACTATAATTGGTGGGAGGAGGTGGGAAGGAGGTGAAATAATGGGCAAGTCATATAAATAAAAAGTGACTATTCTGTGTGTTAATTCATTCAGTAAACACTTCTTTATACTTAATCTATGGGCTAAGCTCTATTCTGGGTGCTGTGCATGTAAAGTAGGTCCTTGCCTTTGATGTTAAAGACTAAAACACATAAGCAAGTCACTATAAATACAACATGGTGAATTTTTCCAGTAACGTACTATAGATACAACAGAGCAAGAATAATTATTTAGCCTGGGAAGCTGGAGAAATCTTCAAAGAAGCAATTTGAGTGATTGTTGAAGGCTGGGAATGGTTGACAAGAGAAAGTAAGGGAAGTGGATTCTAGACAGAGAAAAGTTTGAGCAGAAGCAAATTGGTGCCCAAGTCAATGGTGTGACTTGGAGAAATGAGAAGCAAACAAGCATGACTGAAGTATAGGATATGTATGGAGAGGAGTGGTGGGAGGTGAGGCTGTTAAGATACAGGACAGGCCCATGTTGCAGAGAGTCTCAAATAACCTGCTAAAGAGTTTCAACTTTATTTTCTAGATAATAGGGAGCTATTACCAGTTTTTAGATAGAGCTGACCTAATCTACTCGACTTTGACAGATAACTCAGTAGGCTATATAATGGGTGGATTGGAGACCGCTGAAATGGTCTAAGGGAGTGAGAGTAGGGTCAGATTTTGGTTGCGGGAATGCAGAAGAAATGATGGTTTAAGAGACAATTTGGTGTTAGAATTAACATGATTTGGTGACTGTTAAAAATATGGTGGCAATAAGAAACAGGAAAACTAGGTCTGAGTTTATCATCTTAGAACACTAGGTGAATGGTTGTGTCATTTCCTGAGACCAGGAGGGAGAACATCTTCTGTAGGAAGTATGATGAGTGCATTCTGGGATAGCCACATGTAGATGGTTAGCAGATAGTTGAAAATTCTGGTTTGGAACCTTGTGGGGCACCCTTTGGTAGAAGATTTAATTTGGGTATTCATAACCGTATAAATGTGAGCTCAACTGAGGCAATTTAGAGGCAGAAGACCATAGAAGCTTAGAAGAGCACAGACATTTTGAGAACGTTGCAGTTTAAGTGGTAGACTAAAGCAAATGTCCATAGAAGGAAAATTAAAAAAATAGAAGATGAGTAATGTGAACTTGAAGGATGTCAGGTAGCAAAAGCCTAGGAATGAGTTTCAAGACTGAGGGATTTATCTCCAGTGTTGGATACTGTAGGAGTTGAAGATGGAGCATAGGTTATTGGCTTTGGTAATTAGGATAGCTCTGTTAACCTTTGAAAGAACAATGTAAGTTGAATTATAAGGATGGAAGCCAGAGAGCAGTAACTTGAAAACTGGGGGAATAGAGTCAATATTGAGAAGCATCAAGGAGGAGGAGAAAATAAGAAAAGTAGCTTAAGAGAGAAGCTGGTTGCAAGAGAGATATTTTTTAGATGAGGAGGTTTGAGGTTGCTTTTAGGCTAAGAGAAGATTCAATAGAGAGGAGGAAATGGAAATTTTTTTAAATTAAAAGTTTATGGGCCGGGCACGGTGGCTCACGCCTGTATCCCAGCACTTTGGGAGGCCGAGACGGGTGGATCATGAGGTCACGAGATCGAGACCATCCTGGTCAACATGGTGAAACCCCGTCTCTACTAAAAATACAAAAAATTAGCTGGGCATGGTGGCACGTGCCTGTAGTCCCAGCTACTCGGGAGGCTGAGGCAGGAGAATTGCCTGAACCCAGGAGGCGGAGGTTGCGGTGAGCCAAGATCGCGCCATTGCACTCCAGCCTGGGTAACAAGAGCGAAACTCCATCTCAAAAAAAAAAAAAAAATTAAAAGTTTACAAAGCTGTTTTATTACTTTTTCCTCTGACAAACTCTGAAAGGTAGTATAGCTGTTATTGCCATGTTACAGATGAGAAAAGCTGAGGCATTTCCCAAGGTTACAAAGTAAATAGTTTCCTTGTGACTCCTTCCAGATCTGTAGAGAAAGAAGAAAAAATTCATTGAGTAGAAGCTGGGAAAGGATGATGTGGCAAGGAATAGGGTAAAGACATAGCTTTTGATAGAATACTGTTTTCACTGAAAAAAAAAAAAAAAAGGGAAAGGTGGAAGTAAAGAATACAGAGATCGGAGAACTGGAAGATGCATTAGAATGACTAACCAGTAGATGCAGAGTGAAGAGGACAAAGAAAACATCTTTCCTGATATTTGTTCCTACTCTCTAATAATAAGAGAATTAGAAAGCTTTAAGAGTTTTCTCATTTATATCCAGTCTACCAAACCTTTGGGCTCTGAGCAGAGCTTTTAGAACTTAAGCTTTTCTTTTTTTTTTTTTTTTTTTTTTTTTTTTTTTTTTTTCTTCTTTTTTTTCTTTTTTAAAGAGACGGGGTTTCACCATGGCCAGGATGGTCTCCATCTCCTGACCTCATGATCCACATGCCTCAGCCTTCCAACGTGCTGGGATTACAGGCGTGAGCCACTGCACCCGGCCTAAAACTTAAGCTTTTAAGGAAACTAAAAAGTTTTAGATGCCTGGCTATGTGTGCCTCTCTTACAGGGATTTTAATTTTTTGATTTTTAAGGGAAAAAAATGTTAGTTGCTAGCATCACTGTTGGTATCATTTTTTCCACAGGGCATTTTAGATTATCTAGATAACATATACCCTCAGCAAATACGAAAACTCTTCTATGTTCTCAGCACACTGGCGTTTAGCAAACAGAATGAAGCCAGCAGCCACATCCAGGTAAGGGGCAATATGTTGGGAAAGATTTTGTTATTTTTATTTTTTTTTTTTATTTTTTATTTTTATTTATTTATTTTTTTTTTGAGACGGAGTTTCACTAATTTATTCAGGCTGGAGTGCAATGGCGCGATCTCGGCTCACCGCAACCTCCGCCTCCTGGGTTCAGGCAATTCTCCTGCCTCAGCCTCCTGAGTAGCAGGGATTACAGGCACGCGCCACCATGCCCAGCTAATTTTTTATATTTTTAGTAGAGACGGGGTTTCACCGTGTTGACCAGGATAGTCTCGATCTCTTGACCTCGTGATCCACCCGCCTCGGCCTCCCAAAGTGCTGGGATTACAGGCTTGAGCCACCGCGCCCGGCCTATTTTTATTTATTTTTAATTTTTTTTTGTCCAGCTCTTTCACCCAGACTGCAGTGCAGTGGCTTATTGCAACCTCCGCCTCCTGGGTTTAAGCAATTCTCCTTGCCTCAGCCTCCCGAGTAGCTGGGACTATAAGCACATGCCACCACACCCAGCTAATTTTTGTATTTTTAAACCTCTTTACTTGAAATTTGCTGGACAAAACCAAACAAATGATAGATTTACTAGTCTGTGTAGTAGTGGAAATAGAGGCAATTTTTTATTCTTACCACAAACATTAAGGGCCTACTCTGCCAGGCACTGATAAATTAGATCGATCCTCTGCCCTCAAAAAAAAAAGCTTTGTCTGTTAGGGTAGAGATGGGTCTGTGATCAGCTAATCATGAAACTATTCAGGTTCTGAATGCAGTGGGGGCACATAATTGCCTTGTTTCCTAAGAAACATCTCCATCTAATGTGAACTTCACCTGGGCTTGCTTTTGTTTGTGGACATCATTCACTGAAAAAGCCAGGCTGTAATCCCAGCACTTTGGGAGGCCAAAGCAGGCAAATCACGTGTGCCCAGGAGTTTGAGACCAGCCTGGAGAACATAGTGACACCTGTCTCTACAAAAAAAACGCCCAACCTTGCCTCCATGTTTAGATCTGTACCTAAGTATTTTATTCTAGTTCAGTATTTTAGCTGCGCTGTCATCAACATTATGATAATTTTCATATCATTATAGAAATAATAACAATAAAAACTATTATGATTGAATGTCTATCATGTGCCAGGCACTGTTCTAGAAGTTTTTGGTAATTCGTCTCAAATCCTTAAAACAACCTTCCCCATTTCACAGATATAAAAATTAAAACTTGGAGAGATGAAATGACTCGCTAAAGACACAGTGGGGTGGGCGTGGTGGCTCATACCTATAAATCCAGCACTTTGGAAAGCTGAGGTGGGCGGCTCACCTGAGGTCAGGACTTCAAGACCAGTCTGGCCAACGTGGTGAAACAAAATTAGCCGGGCGTAGTGGCAGGCACCTATAATCCCAGCTACCCAGGAAGCTGAGGCAGGAGAATTGCTTGAACCCAGGAGGCAGAGGTTGCAGTGAGCAGAGATTTCATCGTTGCATTTTAGCATAACGAGCAAAACTCCGTTCTCAAAAAAAAAAAAAAAAAAAAAAAACAGTAAACAGTAGAACTCTTTATGTTCTAGCTGTATGACTCAATATCCATTCATTCTTTTGCTGTGCCACGCCAGCATTTTCATTTTTCTTCATCGTCTTATTGCAGGATGACATGCACTTGGTGATAAGAAAGCAGCTCTCTAGCACCATATTGAAGTACAAACTCATTGGGATTATTGGTGCTGTCACCATGGCTGGCATAATGGCGGCAGACAGGTACACATGGAGATTCTGACTTCTGTGGTTTAAGATCAGTTAATCTTGCTGACTAAGTGTTACATTGCGTAGACATTTTAACAGTAGATGTTACAACTATAAGAGAAATGAGCAAATGTGTTTTGCAACTTTTCCATGTTTCCTTCTAATGGTGACTGTATATGATACCATGTATGTTTTTTGCTGGATTGTGATCCTAGCCATTGCAGTCTGTGGGTAAAAACTAAGGATTGCCTAGAGGTAAAATTCTAGAAATCTTTGCATAAAAAGGGAACCCTGATTCTTATGGAATGCATTTTTCTGTATCTGCTCCTGATATAGGCACTAGACAACTCAGGTGTCTACGTTGCTGTGTCATTTCTGTCTGGAACTTTATACAAAGTTCAGTTTGCAATTCAGTTCATGCTCCTTGGAAATTATTTTCTGAGACATCAGGAGACATCTTTAGAATCCACATTGTGGAATCCTAATTAGGGAAAAGGAGTCAGACTAGCGGGAGCAAAGAAAGCAAAGAGAGAAAATGTATAATTCTGCCTTTTTTCATAGTCCAGGACATGCAGCTTTCCTGTGTCCAACTTATCACCAAGACAACTGCAAGTTAGCTCACTGCAACCTCGGCATTATCAGTACTGCACAAAACCCTCTTCAGCAGATAGCATACCTCATAAATACTATTCTATAAATCCCCAGCAAGCCTTTGTTTCCTTGCAGTCAGTTCCTCTATTGCTGGCTGGCCACTGCTTTCTTGCACCGTATTTTCATGCTTTCTCTCTAATAAATCTGCCTTTCTTTACCTACAGCTGTCTTGGTAAATTCTCCCTAGCTCTCCTCCCGCTAGCAGCTCAGATAGTCGTTGCTCCTCTGTGACATATTGAAGGAAAGAGGTTGCAGAGTGTACTGTTAAGAGCTCATTCACTGAAGCCATACTGCTTGCCCGGGGTCAAATTCTGGCTCCATTGTTTATTAGCTAAATTACCTTGGGTAAGTCACTTTATCTCTGCCTTTGTAGACTCACATCTACAGGATAATAATAGTATTTACTTCATAGAGTTGTTGAGAATATTAAAGGGTTAGAGCAATGCCTAGCACATAATATGTACTAAAGAAGCACTTGCTCTAATTATTACTAATTTGCCCTTAAACTATATATATAAGAAAAAAGAAAAGAAAAAAATAGATAACGGTTCTTTGCTGTAGTCTGTTTTGTATGGACAAAATAAATACTCTCCCCTGCCTTCATGTACTTTTATCTTTACCCTACTCCAGAGAAGTCAGAATTCTTAAACTTATTGCCAATTGTTACAAAATATTACATAAGGGAAATTATAATTCTTTGTTTTTAGAAGTGGATCATCTAGTTCAACCCAAGAGAGAGCTAGTCTGAGCGATGAGCAGTGCACTCAGGTAAGTTCTTCTTCTTCTTCTT
>NW_022437153.1:156210-178074 GCF_009761245.1 Sapajus apella
TTTTTTTTTTTTTTTTTTTTTTTTTTTTTTGAGACAGTTTTGCCATGTCGCCCAGACTCTGGAGTGCATGGCAAGATCTCGGCTCACTGCAACCTCCACCTTCCAGGTTCAAGTGATTCTCCTGCCTCAGCCTCCAGAGTAGCTGTGATTACAGGCACTGACCACCACATCTGGCTAATTTTTTATATTTTTGGTAGAGACGGGGTTTCACCATGTTGGCTAGGCTGGTCTCAAACTCCTGACCTCAAGTGATCCACCTGCCTCAGCATCCCAAAGTGCTGGGATTACAGGCATGAGCCTCGGCGCCCTGCCAAGTTCTTATAATGTAATTGGATATGTTAATGAGTAACTGAGGAATTGCTTCTAGTCACTGTCAGTTCACCAGAAAGTGCTTCTTTTGAAAAAGAAGTTTTCCTGAACTTCTTTTATGTTTATTTATTTATTTTGAGCCCAGATCTCAACTCTGTCGCCCAGGCCGGAGTGCAGTGATGCCTCCTGGGTTCAAGTGTTTCTCCTGCCACAGGTTCCCAAGTAGCTGGGATTATAGGCTTGCGCCACCATGCCCAGCTATTTTTGTATTTTTAGTAGAGACGGAGTTTAACCATATCGGGGTTTCGCCATGCTGGCCAGGCTGGTC
Organism: Sapajus apella; assembly: GCF_009761245.1. Classification (NCBI taxonomy): domain Eukaryota; kingdom Metazoa; phylum Chordata; class Mammalia; order Primates; family Cebidae; genus Sapajus; species Sapajus apella. The sequence goes on from NW_022437153.1 coordinate 156,848, forward strand.
TTGAACTCCTGATCTAAGGCAATCTGCCCACTTCAGCCTCCCAAAGTACTGGGATTATAGGCGTGAGCCACCTCGCCCAGCCCCATTACATTTATTTCTATATCCATTTAATCTCTCTAATTAAATTATGAAGTCTTAGCAAGGAAGATTTGCCATGCTTATGGAATAACACTTTGGTTGAGCATGGGGACAAATAAGTGTATAGTTGGAAAGTAGGATATAAAGCTAGTTTAGGCAGGGCATGGTGGCTCAGCCTGTAATCCTCGCACTTTGGGAGGGTGAGGCAGGAAGATCACTTGGGGTCAGGAGTTTGAGACCAGCCTGGCTAACATGGTGAAATCCTGTCTCTAATAAAAGTACAAAAAAATTAGCTGGGCATGGTGGCAGGTGCCTGTAGTCCCAACTACTCAGGAGGCTGGGGCAGGAGAATTGCTTGAACCCAGGAAGCATAGATTGCTGTGAGCCAAGATCACCCCACTATACTCCAGCCTGGACAACAGAGCAAGACTCCATCTCAAAAGAAAAAAAGAAAAAGCTAGTTGAGAGAGAAAACAGGGCCTTGAATGCAAAGCAATATATTTTTATTTCATTCTTCAGGCAGAGGTATTTCTTCAGGATTTCTTGGCATGGAAATGGTTGAATCAAAGCTTTGCTTTAGAAAAATTAATCTGGCTGCAGTGTCTGACAGATTGGAAAGCGATGATATTGAAAAGAGACATACTGGTCAGGACGTTCAGGAAAACTTCAAGTGAGAAATAGAGCTTTGCCAGTAAAATCAGAAAGTGAGAAACTTAGCCTTGAATGGGGCGAATGGAGTTTAGGAAGGATTGGCAGCCCAAGGTTTAAACCATTCTTCCTCTTTGCTCCAGGTGACCTCCTTGTTGCAGTTGGTTCATTCCTGCAGTGAGCAGTCTCCTCAGGCCTCTGCACTTTACTATGATGAATTTGCCAACCTGATCCAACGAGAAAAGCTGGATCCAAAAGCCCTGGTAAAGCCAATTGTCTTAAAGCAATAAAGCATGAGAGCCCGCTTTACTATATTCTTCAAGTCTTTCTCTCTCTCCAGTGCAAAAATAGAGAGATCATCCTGTGAGAGCTCTTCTAAATTCTAATTGGGAAAGGCTATTCTGCCCTACCCTGCCTCAGGGCTCTTCTCTGAGGCCTCCTTCACTTAGTAACAAAAACAATAGTAAAGAAGAGATTGAGGTTGTTAATGATGATGGCTACCATCTGTCTGAGAGCTCTGTTCTATGAGAACAGAGCCAGAGCCTTGTGCAAGTGTTTTTTATGCATTCTCTCTTTTCTGTTTCACAATAATAGTTACTTCCTTTTTAGAAATGAGGGAACTGAGACTTAGGTTAACAGTGATTTATATGGGGCTCTACAGCAAGTACACCCTCCACTGCCTTTTTTGTTTGTTTGCTTCTTGAAGGAATGGGTTGGGCATACCATCTGTAATGATTTCCAAGATGCCTTCGTAGTGGACATCAGTGTTGTTCCGGAAGGGTAGGTATTGTTTACCTGCTGGCTTGTTTGTACTGGGGAAGTTACATTCTGTCAGTAGCTGATACAAACTTTAGAATACCCTTGACCTCACCCACAGCTACCCACTCCCACAGGTTCTTTCCTCCCAACCCCAGCACCCCTGCACCCTTAGTTCCAAAATTCCTAAAAGGTTCACTGTTCTTCTGTTTCTAATTTCTCCCCATGATAGTTGTGTTTGAAATTGGTTTGCTCTAGTGGTTTCTCCCATAGCCTTGTGTATTCCTGAGCTGCAGCATCAAATTCTGGTTTTTCTCCACAGTGATTTTCCATTCCCTGTGAAAGCTCTGTACGGACTGGAAGAATACGACACTCAGGATGGGATTGCCATAAACCTCCTGCCGCTGCTGTTCTCTCAGGAGTTTGCAAAAGATGGAGGTCCAGTGACTTCACAAGAATCAGGCCAAAAGTCAGTATAGTTTTTCTTTTCTAAACCTGTTAGTGTTTTGAATGTTCACAGGGAATTCCACAGTTCTTTCATCAATATGTGAGGAACTTGAGTCAAAAAGCTTCTCTGGGGACAAATGGTATTTGGAGAGGTTAGGGAGAATGAGGGAGATTCCTTGTTTTTTTCTGGATCCTTGGCTTGAGATTTATAGTACCTTGTGTGAGCCAACAAATATTCTGAGACTACTTTCTCTTCTGTTTCTTATTCTTTCCCCCCCTTGAACATCCTTGGCTACCTCTGCCTCTCTTAACCTTCTCTTTATCTTATTTCTGGTTCTCCTAACACATGGACTTTCATTCCTCATACCTCTGCCTTCCTACAATTCAGCTCATTATATTTATTTTCTTAATGGAGCATCCATTAAGTTCTGGGTGAATCACTTGAGGCCAGGAGTTCGAGGCCAGCCTAGCCAACATGGCGAAACCCCATCTCTACTAAAAATACAAAAATTAGCGGGGCATGGTGGTATCTGCCTATAATCTCAGCTACTCAGGAGGCTGAGGCAGGAAAATTGCTTGAATCCAGAAAGCAGAGGTTGTAGTGAGCTGAGATCGTGCCACTGCACTCCAGCCTGGGTGACAGAGCAAGACTGTCTCAAAAGAAAAAGTTGCACTCCCTATGTGTGTGGAGTAATATACCTACGAAGTGTGGTCTAGAAATTGATTTTTCCTTTTTAGGTTGGTGTCTCCACTGTGCCTGGCTCCCTATTTCCGGTTACTGAGACTTTGTGTGGAGAGACAACATAATGGAAGCTTGGAGGAGATTGATGGTCTACTAGGTATAGGATGAAGTCATCAGATCTTGCTTCTTTATACTCTTTGGTAAACTTAGGGAAAGGGCAGATCAATACATGGTATATGTGGGGAGGAATTTTCTAACTTCAGCAGAGTAGTTTAGCATTGGAATTCCAAAGACAAAATAGTACATACAGAATCCCATTATGTTAACAAATCAATTGTTGCAAAAACTTTCTAATTATGTTTGTTGGTTGCTATATGATATGCAGATATTTTAATCAGATCTGGGCCTTCAAATATGAGTTAAAGGGGAAAGTAAGTAGCAAGGAGAGCTAGCTCTAGAGGTAGCTTCCAGATTTTATTGGCTTGAATTAAAGGTAGTTGGAAATGTTTGTTCTCTCTCAGATTGTCCTATATTCCTAACTGACCTGGAGCCTGGAGAGAGGTTGGAGTCCATGTCTTCTAAAGAGCGTTCATTCATGTGTTCTCTCATATTTCTCACTCTCAACTGGTTCCGAGAGGTGAGCAGAGTTAATAAGATGTTTCATTTATTCTCCATAGTTTTTCTCAAAATTATTTTTTTGGTTCCTGCAAGACTCCCTAACAGTCTCCACCTAGCACTAACCCCTGTGTGTTTCTCTGTTATGTCCCACCACCCCCCAATTAGATATACCTCCTTATGTAGCCAAATCAGAAACTTAGAATTCACTTCACATTGCCTATGCTTTATTTTCTCCAAGCCGCCTTCTGCCTAGAATGACCTCACCTTCTCCACTGTAAAACTACTGGTCATCCTAGCACAGGCATGTGCTTACTGTTTTGATTTTACTGTGGTGGTAGTTTCCCTCCTATTAGAACATATTTCTGTTTAATGATAATGGCAATGATGGCAACATCTTACATCTCTATCTCACTGCCTTCCCCTTACATATTATTTCAGGAATGTTTGTGCATTTGAATGAGCTTCTTTGATTACCACAGCTCTGTTATGATGTGGGCAGGATAGGTATTGCCCTCAATTTACACATACTGAATTTCAAGTATAGGGCGTTCAAAGTCATTAAAAAGTTTTAAGTACTTTCACTATACCAAGTGCTGGACTCATTTTTTTCTGAAGAAATACTTAGAAAGCTTAAAGACTCAGCCAAGGTCACATAGCTAATAAGTAGCAGAATAGAACTTGTTTCATTAAAGTGTGTGCTCTCTGGCTATTCCACCTTGTAACATAACTAGTAATAAGTAAAACTAGGATCTCCTTTTTTTTTTTTTTTAGAAGGAGTCTTTTTGTCTTACCCCCTGCACAATCTTAGCTCTCTGCAACCTCCACCTCCCAGGTTCAAGCAATTCTCGTGCCTCAGCCTCCCGAGTAGCTTGGATTACAGACTTGTGCCACCATATCTGGCTAATTTTTGTATTTTTGGTAGAGATGGGCTTTTGCCATGTTGGCCAAACTAGTCTCTAGCTCCTGGCCTCAAGTGATCCTCCTGCCTCGGCCACCCAAAGTGCTGGGATTACAGGAGTGAGCCACCATGCCTGACTGAATCTCCTGTTTTTGGCCCAGAGATTTCTTTATACCACCTTGCTGAGGACACTTCTATTACAGACTAAACTCAAAAGATCCTGCTGTTCATAGACATCTCTCAGCTCTGGATTAATAATACAAACAAGGTTAATATCTGAACATTTGGAAGTATAAGAATGTAATTTGTTCTTTGCAGATTGTGAATGCTTTCTGCCAGGAAAGATCACCTGAGATGAAGGGGAAGGTGCTTACCCGGTTAAAGCACATTGTAGAACTGCAAATAATCCTGGAAAAGTACTTGGCAGGTAAGGGAAGTGTCCTATACTCATAGTACTGCTAGGCCAGTAGTGAGGTGATAAAGCACTTAGCTTTCCCTGATACCAGAACCAAACAAAGACACATCACAAAAACAAAACTACAGGCCAGTATCCCTGCTGAATATTGATACAAAAATCCTAACAAAATACTAGCAAGCTTAATTCAGCAACACAGTAAAAAGATCAGCGGGGCGTGGTGGCTCATGCCTGTAATCCCAGCACTTTGGGAGGCTAAGGCGGGCAAATCATTTGACGTCAGATATTTGAGACCAGCCTGGCCAATATGGTGAAACTCCATCTGTATTACAAATACAAAAATTAACCAGGCTTGGTGGTGGACACCTGTAATCCCAGTTACTTGGGAGGCTGAGACAGCAGAATTGCTTGAACCTAGGAGGCAGAGGTTGCAGTGAGCCAAGGTCATGCCAGTGCACTCAAAGCCTGGATGACAGAGTGAGGCTCTCAAAAAAAGAAAAAGATCGTTCATCATGACCAAATGGGATGATTTATCCCAGGGATAAATTCAACATACATTCAACATACATTCAACATATATTCAACATACATTCAACATAAATTCAACATACAATAATTCAAAGATTATTCAACATATGTAAATCAACGTGATACATCATATCAACAGAATGAAGGACAAAAACCATGTAATATTCAAACTGATGCTTAAAATTTTTTTTATAAAACTCAGCATCCCTTGATCATAAAAAAAAAAAAACTGTATATAGAAGGAACACACCTCAACACTACAAAAACTGTGTGTGGCAGATCCATAGTTACTATTAAACTGAACAGAGAAAAACTGAAAGCCTTTTCTCTAAGATATGGAACAAAACAAAGATACCCACTTATATAAAACCACTATTATACAACATAGTATTGGAAGTCCTAGCTAGAACAATCAGACAAGAGAAGGAATAAAAGGCATCCACATAGGAAAGGAAGATATTAAATTATCCTTGTTTGCAGATGGTATGATCTTATATTTGGAAAAGCATAAAGATTCCACCAAGAAACTATTAGATAAATTCAGTAAAATTGCAAGATACAATATCAACATATAAAAATGAGTAGCGTTTCTGTATGCCAACAGCTAACAATCTGAAAAATAAATCAAAATAATCCATTTACAATAGCTACAAATAAAATATCTAGAAATAAACTTAACCAAAGAAGTAAAAGATCTCTACAATGAAAACTGAAACATTGATGGAAGAAATTGAAGAACACACACAAAAAAGGAAGATACTTCATGGTCATGGATTAGAATAATAACCCAACACAATCTACAGATTCAAGGCAATCCCTATCAAAATACCAATGATATTCTTCATGGAAATAGAAAAAAAATCCTAAAATTTATACAGAACTACAGAAGACCCAGAATAGCCAAAGCTCCCCAGAGTAAAATGAATGAAACTGGAAGAATCTCATTACCTGACTTCAGGTTATACTACAGAGCTGTAGTAACCAAAACAGCATGGTGCTGATGTAAAAACAGATGCATAGACCAATGGAACAGAAGAGAGCCCATAAATAAATTCATACATCTACAGTGAACTCATTCTCAGCAAAGGTGTCAAGAATGTACAGTGGGGAAAGACACTCTCTTCAATAAATGGTGTTGGGAAAACTGGGTATCCATATGCAGAAGAGTGAAACTAGACCCCTATCTCTTGCTTACGCAAAAATCAAATTGAATTACAGACTTAAATCTAAGACTTCAAATTATGAAACTACTAACGACAATAACATTCAGAAAACTCTTTAGGACATTAGACTGGGCAGAGATTTCTTGAGGAACTGCACAGGCAACCAAAGCAAAAATGGACAAATGGCATCACATTAAGTTAAAAAGTTAAGTTTCAGCTGGGTGTGGTGGGTTATGCCTGTAGTCCCAGCACTTTGGGAGGCCGAGGTGAGTGGATCATCAGATATCAGAAGTTCAAGACCATCCTGGCCAAGGTGGTGAAACCCCATCTCTACTAAAAACAAAAATTAGTCAAGTGTGGTGGCGCACACCTGTAATCATAGCTACTCGGGAGGCTGAGGCAGGAGAATGGCTTGAACCCGGGAGGTAGAGGTTGCAATGAGCCAAGATCATGCCATTGCACTCCAGCCTGGGCAACAAGAGCAAAACTCCATCTCAAAAAAAAAAAGTGGAGTTTCTCTCCTCTGCATAGCAAAGGAACACCAAAGTGAAGCAACAACCCACAGAATGGGAGAAAATATTTGCAAACTCTCTGATAAGGGATTAATAACTGGAATATACAAGTATAGGAAAAACATTTATTCTGATTGAAAAACGGGCAAAAGGCCTGAATAGACATTTCTCAAAAGAAGACATACAAATGGTGGATACATGAAAAGGTGCCCAACATTAGAATGACTTTTATCCAAAAGACAAGCAATAACAGATGCTAGTGAGAATATGGAGAAAAGAAGCTTTGTACACTATTAGTGGGAATGTAAATTAGTATAAGCACTCTGGAGAACAGTTTGGTTCCTCAGAAAACTAAAAATAGAACCACCATATGATCCAGGAATGCCACTGGTAGAAAGGAAATCAGTATACCAAGGAGATATCGGCACTTCATGTTTATTGCAGCACTATTCACAATAGCCAAGTTTTGGAAGCAACCTAAATGTCCATCAGCTGGTGAATGGATAAAATGTACATATACACAATGGAGTACTATTCAGCCATAAAAAGAATGAGATCCTGTTGTCTGCAGCAATACAGATGGAACTGGAGGACATTGTGTTAAGTGAAATAGGCCGGCCAGGCGCGGTGGCTCAAGCCTGTAATCCCAGCACTTTGGGAGGCCGAGGCGGGTGGATCACGAGGTCAAGAGATCAAGACCATCCTGGTCAATATGGTGAAACCCCGTCTCTACTAAAAATACAAAAATTAGCTGGGCATGGTGGCATGTGCCTGTAATCCCAGCTACTCAAGAGGTTGAAGCAGGAGAATTGCCTGAACCCAGGAGGCGGAGGTTGCGGTGAGCCGAGATCACGCCATTGCACTCCAGCCTGGGTAACAAGAGTGAAACTCTGTCTCAAAAAAAAAAAAGTGAAATAGGCCAGGCACAACATATTTTCACATATATGGGGGAGCTGAAAATTAAAATAATTAAACTCATGGAGATAGAGTAGAAGGATGGTTACCAGAGGCTGGGAAGGGTAATGGTGACTGGGGACTAGGAGAAATGGGGGTGGTTAATGGGTACAAAAATGTAGTTAGAGAGAATGAATAAGATCTAGTTCTGTTTTTGTTTTTTTGAAATGGAGCCTCGCTTTGTCACCCAAGGTGGAATGCAGTGGCACAATCTCAGCTTACTGCAACCTCCACTTCCTGGGTTCAAGCAATTCTCCTGCCTCAGCCTTCCAAGTAGCTGGGACTAGGGTTGTGCACCACCACACTCAGCTAATTTTTGTACTTTTAGTAGAGACAGGGTTTTATCATGTCGGCCAGGCTGGTCTTAAACTCCTGACCACAAGTGATCCAACTGCCTCAGCCTCCCAGAGTGCTGGGATCACAGGCATGAGCTAGTGCACCTGGCCAAGATCTAGTTTTTGGTAGCACAACAGGTTGACTACAGTGAACAATTACTTACTATACATTTTAAAATAACTAAAATAGTATAATTGTTGTTAGTAAGACAAAGAAAGGATAAATGCTTGAGGTGATGGATACCCATTTACCCTCATGTGATTATTATGCATTGTATACCTGTATCAAAATATAGCTCATGTACCCCATAAATATATACACCTTTACTTTTTTTTGTTTTGGAGACAGAGTCTCTCTTTGTTGCCCAGGCTAGAGTACGGTGGTGTGATCTTTGCTTACTACAACCTCTGTCTCCTGGGTTCAAGCAATTCTCCTGCCTCAGCCTCCCAACTAGCTGGGATTACAGGCACCCACCACCACACCCAGCTAATTTTTGTATTTTTGGTAGAGACAGGGTTTCACTACATTGGCCAGGTTGGTCGCGAATTCCTGACCTCAGGTGATCCGTGCACCTCAGCCTCCCAAAGTGCTTGGGATTGCAGTCATGTGCCACCCTACCTGGCCACCATTTAAATTTTAAATGTTTGTTTTAGTCCTTATCTTTTTGGTAGTTATGTATCATTATTTAGAATGGTTTTATGATAATTTATCATAATTAATATGATATTTCTGTGTTATCTCTGGCCAATTTGCTATGCCAAAACAATGTCAGATGACTTGGATATGTCATAAGCATTCAGTCACACTTGGTAATTTTGGAAACTAGTTTTTAGCCAATCGAGTGACTGAATTTCAAGTCTAATGGTGGTGTGTAATTGGTACACATTGAGCTTCAGCCTGCTCTCTGTTTCAGTCACCCCAGACTATGTCCCTCCTCTTGGAAACTTTGATGTGGAAACTTTAGATATAACACCTCATACTGGTACTGCTGTTTCAGCAAAAATCAGAAAGAAAGGAAAAATAGGTAAGTGTGTTCTTTTCCTCTTGTCTTGTGTCCCTAAATGAGCTGCACTGAATTAGCCTAAAAGTTATGTGTATCATGGCATCAATAATTAGAGCAATTGTATAATTGAACCCACTCTTTATTAGATTTATAAATACACTGTAGTTTAGAGTTATAAAATTATCTCTTCTACCTCTAGGCAGTTTCCAACAGGTTGCTTTCTGAGGGCAATGATATTTGGCAAACATGATTATTAATTACTTGAGTCACTTTTCTCTTTTTAATGTAAAAGAAAGGAAACAAAAAGAAGATGGCAGCAAGACATCCTCCTCTGACACATTTTCAGAAGAGAAAAATGCAGAATGTGACCCTACGCCATTACATAGAGGCCAGCTAAACAAGGTATTGGAATGATGGGTGTTTATGACGTTTGTGACATCCCAGTGTGATTAACAGAAACCCAGCTTTATTCTCTTTATTTTACAAAGAAAAACAGCGAGGCAAAACTTTCTTAGGCCTTAGAATAATCTCCTTAGTAGCAAAGTTTGGATTAGACTCTAGGTCCTTATTCCTGCCACACACTGTTGACTGTCTTTTTTAATTATTCTCTTGACTGTTTCACTCCCTTTTTTGTACCCCAGCAGTACATTGAATTCTCTCTTGAAGTATTTGATTAACAGTAGTGGCCTTTTACTTTACATTTGTAGTGTTTACAGAATGAGTTTCATGTGTTTGTAAAATTGCCTGGACCACATTAATCCCAATTATTTCTGTTTATCAGCTACCATTTATTGTATATTTATTAGGCATAGTTTCTTTAATCCTCCTAAGGGCCCAAGTTTAATATTAATAACACATTTAATAAATGAGGAAACTAAGACCCATGGAGGGCAAGTGACTTGCCTGAAGTCACACAGTTAACAAGTGCTCGAGCTAGGATTTGAAGCCAGATCATTCTGGCCCCTAAGCTCATAGTTTTCTATGTTAGACCTTAATGCCTTGATTTGCTTAGTAGATCATTCCTAAAAAGAAACCAGCTAAGGATCTTGATGTGTGACTTGTATCTGCATCTTAAATTAGGTGCTCTGTCTTGGGAATATTTAGGGACTTGGGCTAGAGGGAGTTGTCATAATGAAAATGTAATTTTTTGCATTAAATAAATGCATATTTGCACTTTAAAATTTTTATTAAAATTCGATTAATATATTATTTATTCTCTTTGTTGCTGTGACTTCTCTGCAGGAGATCACAGGGAAGGAAGAAAAGACATCATTGTTATTACATAGTTACCATGCCTTTTTTCGAGAGCTGGACATTGAGGTCTTCTCTATTCTACATTGTGGACTTGTGACCAAATTCATCTTAGATACTGAAATGCACACTGAAGTAAGTGACAGGCTGGGATCGCAAAACTTAATCTTCTTTCAGAGAGTTCCTCAGTTCTATTCTTATTTCAAAAAGAACACTGTGACACTGAGGGGAGAAGTTAGACTGGCTTTACAAGCCTTTGTATGTGAAAGTAACGATGAATAATCATCCTCAGCATACTGGTGTTTATAAGTCATAAGGTTTTTAATAATGTGTTAGACATAAAATATCATGCCAATGGTGTGATACTTACGTTTAGGTTACTACTACTACTGCTGCTAATAAGCTGGCCAGGCGCGGTGACTCACGCCTGTGATCCTACCACTTCAGGAGGCTGAGGCAAGGAGATCACGAAGTCAAGAGATGGAGACCATCCTGGCCAACATGGCGATACCCCATCTCTACTAAAAATGCAAAAAAAAATTAGCTGAGTGTGGTGGCGCACACCTGTAATCCCAGATACTCAGGAGGCTAAGGCAGGAGAATCACTTGAACCCAGGAGGCGGAGTTTGCAGTGAGCCAGAATCATACCACTGCACTCCAGCCTGGTGACAGAGCAAGACTCCGTCTCAAAAAAATAAAATGAAAAATAAGCTACTTTGATTATTTTTGCAGAGGAGCACTCTTCTGGTTTTTAGAGGTCAATTCCCTTTTTCCTTTTTCATGACATTTGTTCAGCATCTGAAAGATGCTTGCTGAGTCCTATTTTGTGTTTGCCACTAATCAAGGCACTTGCAATTCAGTAGTACATAGCGCATGATCCTTGCCTTCAAATAGCTTATAATCTAATCAAAGAAGTAGAAACAGCTAGCAGTACCTTCTTTATTGATGCCGTATTAATGGTCTGAACGAAGGACTAGTGAAACTTTAGTGAGAGAATGATATTTATATTGAAGTTGGGAGTAGAGAACATTTTCACAGAAAAAGTAAACTTTGAGATGGGATTTCATCAGAGTAGAATTTCTCCAGGTTAAGAGAACTTGAAATAGCATTGATTTTTACCTGAAATTTACACAAATGTAGGTACCTTCAGAGCAGAAATAATATCTTTTTTTTTTTTTTTTTTTTGTCTTTCTACATCATCTCGCCCTTAGGAGATTCCACATAAATGTGTATTGAGTGAACAGTTTACAGTGAGACCGTATTTCACCCATTCTCCTCCTGGCAGTGTAATATAGTTATTACACTGGGATCACTCTGGGATCCTGCCCAGAGTTAATAGTAGCAGACCATTAGAGGAAAAGAAGTATGAAAGAATTATTTAATAGAGAAAAGTGAAATTCCCTTGAATTCGTCTTTTTTTTTTTTTTTTTTTTCTAAACCCTGCAGGTGACTTTCAAACTCATTTTTTTAATCACAGGATATTTAGGAAATGCATCTTAGATCCACAGTTGGAAAGGTATACAGAGGAATAGAGAAAAAGTATGTCTTCTAGGCCGGGCGCGGTGGCTCACGCCTGTAATCCCAGCACTTTGGGAGGCCGAGGCGGGTGGATCACGAGGTCAAGAGATCGAGACCATCCTGGTCAACACGGTGAAACCCCGTCTCTACTAAAAATACAAAAAATTAGCTGGGCATGGTGGCGCGTGCCTGTAATCCCAACTACTCAGGAGGCTGAGGCAGGGGAATTGCCTGAACCCAGGAAGCGGAGGTTGCGGTGAGCCGAGATCGCACCATTGCACTCCAGCCTGGGTAACAAGAGCGAAACTCCGTCTCAAAAAAAAAAAAAAAAAAAAAAAAAGTCAGATTCTTGGCCAGGCATGGTGGCTAACACCTGTCATCCCAGCACTTTGGAAGGCCAAGGCAGGAGAATCACTTGAGCCCAGGAATTCGAAACCAGCCTAGGTAACATAGTGAGACCTGTCTCTACAGAAAGTAAAAAAAAAAGTAGCCATGTGTGGCAACACATACCTGTGATCCCCAGCTGGGTGGCTGAGGTGGGACCATCACTTGAGCCCAGGAGGTTGAGGCTGCAGTGAGCTGTGAACACAATATTGCACTCCAGCCTGAGAACAGAGCGAGACCCTGTCTCAAAAATAAGTAAATAAATAAATACAAATCAATTTACTTACCCAGCCGGGCACAGTGGCTCACGCCTGTAATCACAGCACTTTGGGAGGCCAAGACAGGCAGATCACCGGAGGTCAGGAGTTCGAGACCAGCCTGGCCAACATGGTAAAACCCATCTCTACTAAAAATACAAAAATTAGCCAGGCATGGTGGTGGGCACCTGTAATCCCAGCTACTCGGGAGGCTGAGGCAGGAGACTTGCTTGAACCTGGGAGGCAGAGGTTGTAGTAAGCCAAGATCGTACCACTACCCTCCAGCATGGGTAACAGAATGAGACTCTGTCTTTAAAAAAAAAAAAAAAAAAATTCTTCACCCTGGCTATTAACATGAAATAGCCAGGTATGGTGGCTCATGCCTGTCTGTAATCCCAATACCTTGGGAGGCCAAAGCAGGAGGATTGCTTGAGCCCAGGAGTTTGAAACCAGCCTGGGCAACAATGTGAGACCCCATCTCTATAAAATTTAAAAATCAGCTGGGCCAGGATGTGTTGGTTCATACCCGTTATCCTGGCACTTTTGGAGGCTGAGACAAAAGGATCATCTGAGCCCGGGAGTTTGAGACCAGCTTGGACAATATAGTGAAACCTCATTTCTTATTTAAAAAAAAAAAAATTAGCTGCACATGGTTGCATGCACCTATAGTGCCAGCTACTCAGGAGGCTGAGATGGGAGAGTAACTTGAACCCAGGAGTTCAAGGCTAGAATAGCTATGATCTTGCCACTGTACATTTATGAAAAAGAAAAAAAAAAAGAGTTAACATGAAATGACTAGGATATTCTTGAAACTAATCCTTTCATCCATGTGACAGGCTACAGAAGTTGTGCAACTTGGGCCCCCTGAGCTACTTTTCTTGCTGGAAGATCTCTCCCAGAAGCTGGAGAGTATGCTGACACCTTTTATTGCCAGGAGAATTCCCTTTCTCAAGGTTAGTATAGGCAGAAGCATAGGACTTGGGCTTAGTGGATTTGGAAACAAAGGAGGTATTAGTGCTGAAAAAGTTGTCACTTTATCTGGCATTGTGTTTGGGCCACTGGATAGCATGGGTGCAGCTGTATTGCCAGATGATATCCATCTTGCTTTGAAAAGGAAGTCTGAAGGCTAGGTGTGGTGGCTCATGCCTGTAATCCCAGCACTTTGGGAGGCCAAGGAGGGCAGATCACTTGAGTTCAGGAGTTCCAGACTAGCCTGTCCAACATGGTGAAACCCCATCTCTACTAAAAATATAAAAAAGAACTAGCCAGACGTGGTGGCACGGCTGTAGTCCCAGCTACTTGGGAAGCTGAGGCATGAGAATCACTTGAACTGGGAGGTGAAGGTTGCAGTGAGCTGAGATTGCACCCCTGTACTCCAGTCTGAGCGACAGAGTACGTACCAAAAAAAAAAAGAAAGAAAGAAAGTGTACTAGTGCAGTGACTCACCCATAATCCTAGCACTTTGAAAGACCGATGCAGGTGGATCACCTGGGGTCAGGAGTTGGAGACCAGCCTGGCCAACATGGCAAAAGCCCGTCTCTACTAAAAATAAAAAAAAAAAAAATGGCCAGGCGCAGTGGCTTACACCTGTAATCCCAACACTTTGGGAGGTCAAGCCTGGTGGATTACTTGAGGTCGGGAGTTCGAGACCAACCTGACCAACATGGAGAAACCCTGTCTCTACTTAAAGTACAAAAATTAACCGGGCGTGGTGATGCTTGCCTGTAATCCCAACTACTCAGAAGGCTGAGGCAGGAGAATCGCTTGAACCCAGGAGGCAGAGGTTGTGGTGAGCCAAGATGGCACCATTGCACTCCAGCCTGGGCAACAAGAGCGAAACTGTCTGCAAAAAAAAAATTACGTTATCTGGGTATGGTGTCGCATGCCTGTAGTCCCAGCTACTGTGGAGGCTAAGGCAGGAGAATTGCTTGAACCTGGGAGGCAGAAGGTGCAGTGAGCCAAGATTGCACTACTACACTCCACTCTGGGCAGTAGAGCGAGACTCCATCTCAAAAAAAAAAAAAAAGGAAGTCTGAAACAGAAAACAAAGGCACCTAGAATAAGAAATCTTATTTCTTTTTTGTTTGTTTTTTAGATGCGGACTCTTGCTCTGTCACCCAGGCTGGAGTGCAGTGGTGTGATCTTGGCTCACTGCAACCTCCACCTCTCAGGTTCAAGCCATTCTCCTGCCTCAGCCTCCTCTATAGCCTGGATTACAGGCACACACCATCATGCTTGGCTAATTTTTATATTTTTAGTAGAGACAGGGTTTCACTATGTTTGTCAGGCTGGTCTTGAATTCCTGACCTTGTGATCCACCCACCTTGGCCTCCCAAAGTGCTGGCATTACAGGCATGAGCCATAGCGCCCAGCGTAAGAAATGTATTTCTAAATGCTCTGAACATTCCTGAATCCTGTCCTCCCAAACTAAGCCCGGGCCCATGCCTCAGTATAGTAGTAGGCTGTCTAGAGAGGCCAGAACTTGAGGTGTGTATACAGTATACAAATGTGCACCTAGGTGGTGCATATAATAAAATATGAAAATCTTGGGTATACGCTTTTAAACACTAATATACCCAGTTGATTCATTCTTCTTTGTATTCACTATTGGCTCTATGTAGGGTCCAGCCCTACAGGGTTCATGAGCTGCTCCCAGATGGTGCGGAGACAAGAAAGTGTAGAAATAAAAGACACAAGACACAGAGATAAAGAAGAGAGAGTTTGGGCCCAGGGTTCCACTGCTACCCAAATTGAGGAGACCAGTAGTGGCCCTGAATGCAGGACGCTCTCACTTTTATTGAGTTGCAAATCTCGGGGTAGGGTAGGTAGGACAGGGGGCCTTGGTGGTTGAAGACTGGGGGCAGGGTAGATAGGGCATGGCAGTGATAGGGTCAAGTACATCACGTGTCATTCAGGTAGGGACTAAGGAATTTCTGGCACCCGAATTGAGGTAAGGAGCATAATGCATCAGCACCTTTTCCATACTTATCAAGAAAGAACTAAAACATTAAGATTTACATTACTATTACTGATTATCTTTTCTAAGACAAAAGGAACCAGGTGCAGAAGTAGAACTTAAGAATAGACATGGAATGTGACCACCGAAGCACAGCATCACATAGAGACAGTTAAGCCCCCAGATGTCTGTGGGTGTGCCTGACAGCCATCAGTCCTTACCACAAAAGCTTAAAGGAGCAGAGTTTTCTCCAAACTTCCCCAGGAAGGAGATGTCTCAGCCATTTTGGACATCTGCTTCCCTAGCTGGCTAAACAGCAGGCGCTTTCACAGTGCTGGCGCTGCCACACAGCCAAGGTACTCTTCAGCAGCCCTTATGTGGGCATGACAGAGGGCTTAGAGCATCTTGCCTTAGTGTCATTCATTTCACAATGTCACCCCAGGTTCACACTTCCGACCTGATAGGCATTAGTAAAGGAATTAAGATCACCTGTTAATAACTAAGATTACATGTGAATAACTAAGATCACATATGAATGACTAATAATTACTATGATTATATTTCTAGTTAGTTTCTTCATTATTTACATGGAAATAGGCTGAGGCCTTTTGCTCCTGCCTTGGCGCTTGTAGGATTTTCCCACTACAGCTCTACTTTTTCTTTTTGAAACAGGGTTTTGCTCTGTTGCCCAGGCTGGAGTCCTGTGGCACAATATTGGCTCAGTGCAACCTCTACCTCCTGGATTCACGTAATCCTCCCATGTCAGCCTCCTGAGTAGCTAGGACCACAGGCATGTGCCACCACACCCAGCTAATTTTTGTATTTTTTGTAAAGAAGAGTTTCAGCATATTGCCCAGGCTTCTACTTTTTTTTTTTTTTTTTTTTTTTCCCCCAATTATAAGAAGGAGGTTGAGCATGGTGGCTCACTCCTGTAACCCCAGCACTTTGGGAGGCCAAGGTGGGTGGATTGCTTGAGCTCAGGAGTTTGAGACCAGCCTGGACAATGTGGTTAAACCCCATCTCTACAGAAAATACCAAAACTAGCCATGCTTGGTGGCATGTGCCTGTGGTTTCAGCTACTCAGGAGGCTGAGGTAAAAGGATTGCTTGAGCCCAGAAGTTCAAGGCTGCAATGAGCTGTGATAGTGCCATCGCACTCCAGCCTGCGTGACAGAGCAGAACCTTGTCTCAAAAAAAAAACAATTATAAGGAGTCTATTCTACATTTGTCAACGTAAATGATTTCTACTTTTATATGACCCTTATCTGATTAGTTACGATAGGTCTATATGTCTCAATCAAACACTGTTCCTACTCTTCAGAAGCCAATTTCTCAGTTATTGGGAAATAGAGCAGGATTTTTATCCCTCTATCAGAATATAGTCATAGATGAACAACTCATTTCTCCCATCTGCTCTTACCTAGCAACACAGGTGACTTGACTCCATTGCAAACCCTTAGTTTCTGAGAAGCTATCCAGCAGTGTCTTCACCCATAACTCTGAATTTATTATAGAACAAAGGAAGCCGGAATATTGGATTCTCACATCTCCGTCTGAGATCTGCCCAAGAAATTGTTCGTTGTGTTTTTCAACTGCTGACCCCAATGTGTAACCATCTGGAGAACATTCACAACTATTTTCAGGTCAGAAGCCTAGACTTAGAAGCCACTAAGTGAATATAAGATTTCATATTTGGTTGAGAAAAAGGAAAATTACTGAAGCAACTATCCTAAAATCATTTTTATTTTTAGTGCTTAGCTGCTGAGAACCATAATGTAGTTGATGGACCAGGAGTGAAAGTTCCAGAGTACCACATAATGTCTTCCTGCTATCAGAGGCTGCTGCAGATTTTTCATGGGCTTTTTGCTTGGTGAGTATGTGGGAAGTGTGGAGAGAAATTAGTATATACTGCTTTTCCTTGATAATCAGTTACCAAGGCACTGAAATGTAGAAAAGAAAGAAAAGGCTCAAAAACCTTATATAAATGTGGTGCTTTAATTTGGGGGGAGTGTTTTTGTCTGTATTATTTCATTTGGTCTTGTACCCTCTGAGTCCTTTGGAACCTCTATTGTTAACCCATTTGACAAATTAGGTTACTTGCTGATGAGCTCACGTATAACAAATCTGGCCATCTGATCCTCAGTCCAGTTTCCTTTAGCATGCTTTAATTCCAGATTGTTAGGTTACAACCTGAACACAGTGTAAGCTGGGCTATTTCATGATACCTTCGTGGAAACAGTGAGACTTGAGGGAACCCTAGAAAGGTGTATGGCCTTTGAAGAGAGAGGGAAAAAAAAAAAAAAAAGAAAGGAGGTGGTGGAAGGCACAACATGGACAAAAGTAGAACTGAGGGAGGTGTGCCCCTTAAATACTTTTGTTCCTCAGGGACAGGCCTTGGGCTCTCTGTTCTTATATAAGATTTCTGGTCAATTCTGCCCAAGCTTAAATTTAGCCAAAATTTATCTTCTGAGCTATAGGCATTTATATGCAACTGCCTACTCAACACCTCCTTAGATGTGTCATTGACACCTCAGACTCCACATCCAAAATGGAATGTGTCATCCCTAGCACACTCCTTCAGCTTTGCCTGGCTTAGTAAATGGTACCGCCAGTTGCCTAAAGCAGAAACAAGGAATTATTCTTTGTCTCTCCCTCTGTTCTCCACCATCTTTTCCCCACATCTGATTCCTGTTGATTTTATTATAAATAGCATCTAGATTCTAGTCATCTGTCCCTGTTTCTCCACTGCTTCCGGACTTCCATCATCTCTCAACCTGGCTTGGGCTAGGTTCACACTTGACCTCTCACAGTCCATTCTTCACATGGCAGTAAGAGTGATCTTCCTAACACAAACCCAATTTGATCCTATCCCAATTTTGATTTCTGATTGCTGTTAGATTTTTCTTGAGTTATAACTCTCTTACCTAGCCTCTAGGTCTTCTTCTGACTCCTGCTATTCCACTTACTTACACTCTGCCTCCAGCCTCACTGAGTTAATTTTAGCACCCTATATAACTTTTACGTGGGAGGCTTTGCACATGTTCATTCTTCTGTCAGGACCCCCACTATTCTTGATCCACAACTTTTTCTGACTCATCACATCTCTTGAGATCTGGACTTAAGCATCCATCCTACCTCTCTAACACCCAGTTCTCTCCTAACACTCTGGTACCCATTTGTGATAAAACTTAATCAAATTTTATTATAATTACTTGTTCATCCAGGCTTTCCTGCTAGACTTTGAGCTCCATGGAGGCAGATATCTGTCATTTTTATATCCTCAGTACTTAAAAGCAGTGCCTGACAAAAAATTTGAACAATTTATTAAGGAGACTTATAGATGGCTAATAAACATGTGAACAGGGCTGGACATGGTAGCTTATGCCTGTAATCCCAGCACTTTGGGAGGCCAAGGTGGGCGGATCACTTGTGCTCAGGAGTTTGAGACCAGCCTGGGCAGCATGGTAAAACCCTGTCTGTACAAAAAATACAAAAATAAGCTGGGCATGGCTTGAGCCTGTGAGGCAGAGGTTGCAGTGAGTCAAGATTCCAACACTGCACTCCAACCTGGGCAACAGAACCAGACCCTGTCTCAAAAAAAAAAAAAAAAAAAATTCTGGGCACCATGGCCCAGGAAAGTTAACACAGAAAATAAACCATCTCTAAAAATTATAAAAAACAAAAAATAAAATAAATACATGAAAGGATGTTTATTATTATTATTAGTTATTAAAGAAATGCAAATTAAAAGCATGATGAGATAGCATAACACACTCACTAGCACAGCTACATTAAAAAGACTTAGCATGCCAAGTGTTGGTGAGAATGTGGAGCATCTAGAGCTCTCATATGCTGCTAGGGAGACTTTACAATGGTATATCCATATTGGAAATAGTTTGGTAGTTTCTTGAAAAGTTAGACATGTACCTACCAGGTGACTCACCCATTCCATCCCTAGGTATTCATTTACCCAAGGGAAATGAAACCATATGTCCACTAGGGTCTGATATAGGAACATTTTTAGCAATTTAGCCTGTGGTTTTACATAGTATATTCTAAACTTGTTTCCCATCCTTTTTTTTTTTTTTGAGACTGAGTCTCACTCTATCGCTCAGGCTGGAGTACAGTGGTGTGATCTCAGCTCACTGTAACCTCTGCCACCCAGATTCAAGTGATTCTTCTGCCTCAGCCTCCTGAGTAGCTGGGATTACAGGCACCTGCCACTGTGCCCAGCTAATTTTTGCATATTTAGCAGAAACAGGTTTCACCACCTTGCCCAGGCCGGTCTTGAACTCCTGACCTCGTGATCCACCAGCCTTAGCCTCCCAAAGTGGTGCTGGGATTATAGGCTGAGCCACCTCCCTAGTCTTTTTTTTTTTTTTTTTCCCCTGAGATAGGGTTTTGCTCTGTTGCCCAGGCTGGAGTGCAGTGACACAAATCACAGTGTTGCAGGACGAGTCGCTGACACCAGAGTGAGGAAGGAAGAGACTTTATTTAGCTAGCTATGGAGCATCGGTTGACTTGTGTTTAAAAGCCAAGCTCCCCAAAAAGCAGTTTTTTTTTTTTCTTTTTAAAGACCTACAACCCAAGGGGGAGCAGAGGTGAAACTGTGTTATTGCCCATTGGCCAGGCAGCCGACCTTACAGTCTTTGGCCTTCATTGATTTGCTAATTTACATGTAGTGCACACCAGAAGAGGCAAAGGGGGAGAGCTATAGAAGTTGAACAAAGGCAGTAAATTATTTAATGTTAGAGGCATTTTTAAGTAGGGAGGAGTCTGGTTTGCGCCAACGTGACTTAGGGAAGGTCCTTGGGCAGCAGGAAAAACTTTTTTTTTTTTTTTTGCAATATTTTTAAGGCTTATAGATAACATAGGCACCAGTTACAGAGAGGGGAGTTATTTTTTTTAGCCTTCAGGCCCTGCCATGGCCAAGCTGGTGAAGTCAGCATCTTGCCTGACTACTGACTTCAACTTTTTGCTGTTTTACTTCTTTTACCAGCAAACAGCAGGCTGGAAATTAATGCTTCCCCCCACAACAGCTCACTGCAACCTCTGCCTCCCAGGCTTACAAATCCTCCCTCCTCAGCCTCCCAAGCAGCTGAGCTAGGACTACAGGGATGTACCACCATGCCCAGCTAATTTTTGCTTTTTTTTTTTTTTTTTTTTTTTTGGTAGAGACAGGGTTTCACCATGTTGCTCCCAGGCTGGTCTCAAACCCCTGGGCTTAATTGATCCACTCGCCTCAGCCTCCCAAAGTGCTGACATTATAGGTGTGAGCCACCATACCTGGTTCCATTTTTCAGTACAGTAAATTCAACACTTTAAATAAATGAAGTTTATTGTACATCAGCTATACCTCAATGAAGCCATGGTAGACAAACCTGACACCTAATAGGCCCTCAGAATACATTTATTGAAAGGAAGAATGACTATCACTGGTGATGGGGAAGATGCTTCTAGAGGAGAAGATCTAGGAAGTCAGACTGTGCTAGGACTTGAAGATCAGGCAGAATAATTTAAATGTTGTCCGGGGAAGCCATTTTGGAGTTTTATGATCACAGCCATGTTACAATGAAAGCAGTGGTTTAGGAAAACCTTTCTGGCAGGAGAGTGCAACCTTTCTGGCAACAGAGTACAGGCAGATCGAAAAGGGATGCAAAAAGAACACTCAAAAGGTATCACTATGGGCCAGGCGCAGTGGCTCACTCCTGTAATCCCAGCACTTTGGGAGGCTGAAATGGTGGATCATGAGGTCAGGAGATTGAAACCATCCTGGCCAACATGGTAAAACTCCATCTCTACTAAAAATACAAAAATTAGCTGG